>NW_026067909.1:24662791-24663989 GCF_014885135.2 Alexandromys fortis | reverse complement strand
GGAAGAGGAAGTGAGGTCAGACTCTGCTCTGCTCCCGGAGAGACTCGACAGCTCTGCTCTGGAGCAGAGACGCCATGCTTGCCATGCTACACTCTCCCAGGATGGACGAAGGCTAGAATCTTCCCGGTAAGCGCACCTTGGGGTGCTTACACACATCATTAGAAATGGGCTAGTCCAGGTGCGAGAATTAGCCTGTAAGGGCTAGAGTTCATGGGCCAAGCAGTTCTTTAAATGAATACAGTTTGTGTGTTGTTATTTCGGGCATGAGCTAGCCAAGCGGCCGGCCGGGGTGTTGGGGACGCAGCCCCGCTGCCGCTTCATATTCCAACAGTTGTGTATCTGTGAGTGCTGTGTATGTGTTAGGTTGTGTGTAAATAGATTCTCTATATGAATAATGTGTGCGATGCATGTAGGTATGTCCTTCCCATATATACATGGTTTAAGGGAGAAAGTCTAGGGTGTTTGGAAGGAAATCAATAAAATTTCAGAATTTAATCACAGTCGTTCTTAATTACTAAGGAGAGTTTTAAGGAATTTTACTTCTTGAGGTGACCTTTGGCAGAAACCAATCCATTTCTGTGTCCTATCCTCACATTTTATCTCCAAGTGGATGACAGGACACAGTTCAGCCACCCTGTAGGCAAGGACTGTCAGGAAGTAACCACTGAAGGTACTGGCTTCCCACACTGTCCCACCCACTTATCCATCCAGCACTAATTGACCGAACAGAGAGGACCCAGCTCCGGAGTGGAAGCCTGTGGTGACAGTCGATAGTCAAGAAGCCTGTGTCTAGAGCAGCACATGCCACCTGCTATAGGGGGAAAAAAAAGAGTGCCCTTGGGCTCTCAGGGGTTGCTCTTGGAAACCTCAAAGACACAACAAGCTTGTAGAAGTGATAATTAAATAGAAATAAGAAAATGTTATGCAAGAAACAGCAGTTCTCACCAAGAAAATGATGTGAAATTTCTATGAAGAAAGGACCACCCTGTGTTCCACCCATCACCTGGCTACCATCTACCTACCTATCATCTATGTATTTGTGTGTTTATCTATTATCTGGCTATCTATGTATGCACTATCTACCTATCTTCTGTTTACATACCCACCATCTCTCTCTCTCTCTCTCTCTCTCTCTCTCTCTCTCTCTCTCTCTCTCTCTCTCTCTCTGTGTGTGTGTGTGTGTGTATGTGTGTGGTTT
>NW_026067909.1:24408152-24662739 GCF_014885135.2 Alexandromys fortis | reverse complement strand
ATATATCCTATTACCTAGCTATCTACCTACATACTATCCACTGACTATCATCTTCCAAGTTATCACTTGACTGTCATCTATCCATTGTCTACCACCTATTTATTATCCACCTATCTTCCAGCTAGATATTTAATACCCAGATATTTATCAGCTATCATCTATTATCTATTGATTCATCTATTACCTATCTAGCCATTATCTACCAATCACCTACACAATCCATATTTTATCTATCAGTTAATAACCTACCATCTATTCTCTATATGTATCCTTATTAAATCTGCAGCACAATCAGGCATTGCAAAGGCCATGATCAAAGTATCCTGCAATATTAATAGAGATCGTCATTTTCCACACAGTCTTGGTTTTACATTGAGCCAAATAAACTATGGACATATGAGATCTGTAACATCGAGTCAAGAGTTTACCCAGCCAAAGGTTTCGCTCAAGAAACTGTGCTACTGTCTTATATTGTGTTCCAAAAACTGAATTTGTGTTTGATCTATTGATGATATGACTTATTATGGATTTCAGTATCTGGTAACACAAAACAAAGTGCAGGCAATGTGAGATATGCCACCAAGTGCCTCATTCACCTTGGAATAGCTGCCAGCAAGGATGCTTGTTGTAATTACACATAAATCTATGTCTTGGCATCTGAAAATAGGCCCATGTGCTGTACATTTACACATTTATATGTGGTCAACTGGCCAATCTACACACAGTATGGGCTTTAATAAATTCATATTTCATCAGGTTTTATTTTCCTTATCGCTATATTCATCTTTTTTCCCCTTTTACTCCATTTCATCTGTTCTGGTTCCCTCCCTCTGTTCTCAATTTTTTTCACTCCACCACATCTGTTCTAGAATTTCAAATTCAGTGGGTCCAGCTGTCTGTCTTCTCTCTTACAGGTTGGTGTGAGTTCTGTCTACAGATCTTGAACAATTTTCCTTCCTTTCTCCACACGGCAGCAATTTAAAAGTGACGATTTAAAAAAAAAAAAGCCTAAGAAATTGTAAACGAACAAATGTGATCCCGACGTCAAATCCACGAGTTGTGGACTCCCGCTTTGAAAGCATGACCAGGCCTCAGAATACAAGACAGTCACCTAATATCTTGGAATTGACAAATGGCCTATTTTCTTCTCCAAAAGCTACTATCTCCAGAATGAATTATTAACCATAGGCTTTATTTTAAATTAGAATTAAAGGACAAAGCAATTTAGATCGGTTCTGAGGCAAGCTTTTCCCCTGAGCCTCACTATGAGACAAAGCATTGGCATTTGTCTAGCGCCATCTGCTGTTCAAGCCAAGCAGCAGCATGAACCAGGTTTCCAAAATCTAAAGTTATTTAGCTTATTTCCAACAGGAAGAGATCAAAAAAAAAAAAAAAAAAAAAAAGACAACAACAACAACAAAAAAAACCCAGAAGGAATACAAACAAACAAACAAAATACAAAAAGCAAGCCCAGAACAAGTAAGAACTAGAAACACATGTGGAGATGAGAAACTATGGAAATAACCACCCCTTCACCCATGTGAAGATGATAGACACCAACAACAACCATAGGCTTTGAGGTTAGTCACATACAAGCGCTGCTGAGTGATTTACTGATATTTTCACCTGTGAGTCAGGGTCTTCTACTGAGTCCAGGAATGCTTAAATTCTCTACTTAGCGGCGGGATTATCCTGCACTTCTGGCAATCCCCTTCCTGAAGATTCCCAAGTGTTGGGACTACAGGATTAGGTCCCCCATACCCTGCTACAGTCTCAAAAACTACATAATCAAAATGTTCTTTCTTTACCACAACCCAGATAAATTACGTCATTACCAAGGTCAACATTTTTCATATTTTCTTATAAATAACATGTTTGCTATTGTAATACAAATGAATTTAGATTTTCAATATTTAAAAACACAGCATATTCAGATTTCCTAGCACATTAACAATTATAACAAAAGTACAGTAAGTTCAGCATGGCTTGAACAACAGCAAAAATGGGGAATACAGATGGCTTGGGGTCTAGTCCCCTGCTGGGTAATAACACGAATTTAGCTAAATATGTAGGGCATTTGACGAACTCTGCCTTGCACTCATTTATTACTATGATATAATGTCACCCTCAAAGACAAGATAATTCATATGTTGCGATCATCCCCACCTCAGAAGAGAGCTGCATCCCTAAGCAACACAATTCATCCGGCATCTTTAAGACTGCTTAGCATGAACTCATAACTCTGTAAGATGCATAACAAATCACCAGGTGTGTGGAAGTAAGCTGCCTTTACAGAGATCTCTTTCCTACTGGCTGGGGATTTTACTAGCATAATGCTTCATTTGCCAGTTAAATGTTTACTAGCCTTGATGTGATCACTTAAACAAACAGGTATACTTTCGCACTTGTTCAGATCCAACTATATCAGGATACCAGTTCCTACTATATTCTTTGGAAACTGGGCCTATCAGTTGAAAGTTGGTAATTTGGCAAAATGCAACACATGTCTAGTATGCCAAGCGCAGTTGTGTGTGTGCGGTCTCTTCTTCTGCTGATGTGTTCCTTTATAAAAGAAAAATCATTTCCTTACTAGTTTCAGATCCCTGGACGGGGCTGGCTGGGGGTTGTGAGGCAGCGCGTACGTGATGTAAACTGATTCAAGGTCTTCAGCAGGAGCAGCTGCTGCTCTTCAACGCTGAGCTAATTCTTCAGGCCCAATTGTGCTGCTTTCTTAGACAACTGTGACCTCTTTCTTTTGTGTTCTCAGCATGGTAGACGTTTGAAATCATTTCTCGGTGTTATTTGAGTATTTACTTATTTTCTTGGACATAAATGAGTCCAAGTTCTAGAAGCTAAGAACAATAAGCTGTAGCAACAATAGAGAGCAAGAGGAGGAAGGCAATGGACACCCACGTAAAGCTCATCGCTTTCTCTTCACACACGGAAAAGACAGTCATGTGACCTCATGATGAACTTCAACTAAGGAAACATTTCAAGTACTTTTCAATATTTCAAGTAATATGGTCCTTTGAAAGTTGTTTGTTTTACTTTTGTATATGAGTGCTTTTCCCTTGAAAACAAATTTTCTTTTATACAATATATTCTGATTAAGTACAATAATAAATACACAATTCCTCTCCCAAATTCTCCCATATCCTGCACTTCCCCACCCATTCAAATTCGTGCTCTTCCTTTCTGTCTCTCATTCTAAAATAAACAGGCATTAACAATATTAATATAAAATAAAAAACAAACCATAATAGGGCCAAACAAGCATACATTAAGAAAGAAAGAAAGAAAGAAAGAATGAAAGAAAGAAAGAAAGAAAGAAAAGAGCCAAGAAAAAGCACAAGAAACACATACAAACACTGAGACAAACATATTTGTACACATACACACAAAAAGTACATAAAGAGAATATCTGAAGCCATAACATTAACAGAAAATCTGTAAAGTTAAAAGAAACCATATGAGTGGTTTTTAATGTATGTGTGTATCTGTGTGAAGCATGTGCATGCCATACCTATGATATCAGGTCAGAAGAGATGTTGGGTCCCCTAGAACTAGTTACAGATGGTTGTGAACCACATGTAGTTGCTGGAAAGTAAACCTGTGCCCTCTATAAAAGTAGCCTGGGTTTTTAACTGCTGTGCTATCTCTCCAGTTCCGATATCTTCATTTTTAAGACACATTGTTTTTGTTGTGTGTGTCTATTTGTATGTATGTATGTTGGAATAGGTATATGTGCAGGCCCATGGATCGTAGAAAAGGGCAGGAGTTCCATACAAGTCTGGGCTACCTTGAGAATTCCATGTTGGCCAGGACTACATAGAAAGATTCTATCTCAAAACAACAACAAAAAATTAATGTAATACCCATGGAAATTTCACAAGCATGAGATACTGGGTTTGTAAGATCAAGGTCCTGCAGGGGGCCATAGTAACCTGGCCAGGAGACCTGGAAGAGAACTTGGTAAACACTTGCAGAGCATCTCACTAGTCTACACCGATATGCACCAGGAATCTGAGAAACAGCTCCTCTCTTTTGAATTTATTTGACAGCTGTAATCTTATTATTAAGTTCTAAGAAACTCTGCCACCCCCTTCTTGAAGATAGTAGCAGATAGTCCTTGGGCATGTAATCGAATTCTTCTTTTGAGAGGAACCAAATGGATGAACACATTTTAAGAGTCCATTCCATGAAGTGGTTCACCAAGGATAAAGAAAAAGGGGCAGATGATTTGGGGACCTCCCACACTTCATTGACCCAATTGCGATCTTATCAGTGGCAGCAATGATATACAAATTTACCTTGAAATGTGAGTTCTCAAGCCACTTGTTCTCAGAGTAGGGACAGAGCAGTATGGGGGTCCCTTAAAGATGTCTGGAGAGTTGATGATGCTGCATGAAGGAGTGATTTCCTCAGACGCCACTTTCCCCGAAGACTCTCTGGACAGAACAATTGCCTTTAAATGCCACTCTCTTCTTAGCCCTATTCTCTGAAATCCTCTTTATTAAATAGACACATCTCCTGTGTTCGCAGCTCACCCAGCCTATATTGGATTTTAGATTTACTCACTTTGAAGTGTTCTAGCACAGTAATTGGATGAAGATGGAAAGTTGCTTCTCTGCTGTGCCTGGGGTTGGTGTTGTGTATTCTATAAATATCCCCATGTATACATGGCAAGATAACGCGAAACAAATCTTCTCCCTTCGATGCATCCACTCCTCTGAGCATTCCTTTCTTAAACTCGGAATAAAGCGGTTTCCCCTGTCATCCTTTACACAAAAGAATTCTGATCAAAGCTATTCAGAATTATCTCACAAAACAGAATTGAAGGCATACCCTGCCCCTTTATCAGTCCAGCACCCACCACAAGGCAGGAACTCATGTTTTCTTTTCCACTGAAGCCAGTATGAACACTGTTCTTTCCTCTTCTCCTGCCCATCCCCACATGCCTCTCCTACAGGGCAACAACCTCGCCACCACACACAATGATCTGGTTCTTCCAACAGTGTCGCTTGTGCTTTGAACACATCATATTTTACTTATTCTTTCTACACTGAGTAGCTCCCGTGGTGTGTGGTAGAATAGTGCATCATCCACTGACTGCTCCATTCTCAGGTACCAATGCATGTGTCCTCCATCACCTCATTACCAGACTGTGTCTCTAGAAGTTTGATCACACCACATTTTTGCCCTTTGACTCTGTAGTGGCCAATGGATCCTAGATATTCAACCACCAGTTGGTGAGGAAGTGAATTGATAAACAATTATTTGCAGTACATAGTGTTTGTACTGTATTCTGAATAAGTAACTACCCATTGTATATTTGTCTATATCCATCTGTACCTCTGTTTAGAGCAGGTTCAGGCCTACAGTGTCAGGTTATCTGTGGTTAAAAGGTAGATACTGCATTATTTTTTTTTACTCTAAAAATCAAGCATTATTTGCTGTGGATCTCTGGAAACAGTTACAGAGATCTGCAGTCCATCACTGAGCTGAGTTCTGGGAGTCTTGCTGAAGAAAGGTAGGAGGGATTATATGAGATAGGGGAATCCACAGAGACAGCTACCCTGAGTTCGTGGAAGCTCATCGACTCTGGACCAATAGTTAAGGAGCCTGCATGGGACTGACCTAGGCCCTCTGTTTGTTTCTAACAGGTAAAAAGTAGAGACAGAACATAATATTCATGGATAACAGATAGATGATAAGTACATGGAGGATACATGGTAGGTAGGTAGGTAGGTAGGTAGGTAGGTAGGTAGGTAGGTAGGTGGATGGATGGATGGATGGATGGATGGATGGATGGATGCAGAGGGATAATAGGCAGGTAGATACAAGATAGGATGGAGATATATGACAGATGGATGGGTTGGCAGAGAAGTAGGTATATGATAGATGACATAGAGATGGGTAGAAAGAGAGATGGGAGATAAATGAAAGCTAAGTTGGTAGATGTAGAGACATAAATGAATGGGTAGATATAGTACATAGGTGGTAGATATATATATAGATGGGTGATAGATAAATAGGTAGATAATAGGTAGGCAGTGAAATACGTAGATTGTTGATAGATGGTAGACACATGAATAGTTTATAAGGAATTTTATAAGAGAGAACAGTGTCTCTGGGGAACAGCTTTATGTCATTAGATGAAAACAACAAGCTTAACTGCCAGTCGGACACCGCATATCTTGGTCCTATTACCACATCCTAGCCATCAGGGCAAGCAATCCATGTGGACTTCCACTTTCCTTTTGAAAAAGTAAAATGCATAAATCCCCAATGATCTTTTGTGTTTTCTAGGACAACACAATTCCTCTGATGAGCACAACCATGTGCAAGTGTCTGACGCTCTGGTTCTTCTCACACTGGGCAGTAACAAACATTCAAGGACAGATAATTCTACCTGGTGTCTTCCCTACTCACCCCTCAGATCACTATTTCCCCCTCCTCCCACCACTACAGTTCTGGTGACACTGTGACATGAAATACTCTTGCCTGTCTGCTTCAGGATTGTGTGGAATACCAGGGTCCTGCAAGTGTTTGAAGGGATAGGGAAAATCTTTGGAGTGATGCTCCATTAGCTTCTTTTCTTTGGGGTCATCTCCATCAAACTTCTTCCTGTTAAACATTCACAGCTTTATTTAACAGGGAGAGTGTTTCAGAAGAGCTGAATGAATACACCTTTTAATAACATCATCACAATCATGGCATCAGCTTAGAATATCCTGCAAGGATACCCACTCCTCTTTCTTAGGGACGAAATAAGAGAACACCCATTTGAGTTTTATTTGAATATTTTAAATTTAAAATTTTGAGAAAGAAGAGAATGAATAAAAGGAATAAAGCAAATGCCAAATTCCTTGACTAGTGTAAGTAGAGAATGCTTAGGAATTAGAAATGAAATGCAACTCAATAAACAAAAGGGAGGGAGACAAATCCCTAAGAGCACTCTTTGTTAGACTGAATATCTGTGGAAGTGCTGTAGATTTCATGGGAACATTAGCAGAGAATGTGGAACACTAGAGACTGTTTTAGAGTATCCGACAAAGGGTGTTCAAATTTTCAATACCACCATTGTTCACTCTCATTTTTCCTTGTACAAGAATGTGTAGGTCTTATAGAAAAGCCATAACTTGTTGGCATTCTGGATAGAAACACGGATTAGGTAAAACAAAAAGACGGAATAAAATCGAGAAGGATGGCAGGTGAGATAGATGAGAGATGAGGATAGATGATAGGGGGATAGATGACAGATGTAGATATAGAGATGGACAAATAGATAATAGCCTGATGATAGACAGACAGAGAAGATACAAGACAGACAGACAGATAGGGTGCTCGCTTGTTTAATGTCAACTTGCCATAAACAAAATTCATCAGAGGAGGAAATCTCAATTAAGAAAAGGCCTCCAAAAGTTTGAGCTGTAAGAAAACCTTTAAGAAAAAAAAAGAAAAAAAAAAGAAAAAAAAAAAAGAAAACCTTTAAGGCATTTTCTTCATTAGTGATTTATGGAGGAGGGCCCAGCCTATTGTGGATGGGGCTATATCTGGGCTGGCGGTCCTGGGCTTTATTAGAAAGCAGGCTAAGAAATCCATGAGGAGCAAGCCAGTAAGGAGCAGCCCTCTGCATCAGCTCGGCCTCCAGGTTCCTGCCCTGTTGTAGTTCTTATCCTGGCTTTTGTTTTGATAATAAACTATGATGTGGAAGTGTAAGCTGAATAAACCCTCTCGTCCATGAATTGCTTTTGGTCATGGTGTTTTATCACAGAAATAGTAACCCTTCCTGAGACATACAGTGAGACAGAAAGATATAAATTATAGGTATACAGTTAGAGATGAGAGACAAGAAGAGAGATAGAATAGATGTATGGATATATGTGGTAGATATTAGTGAAGGTGTTATAAGTGATAAAATTAGAATAAATAAAGATGCATAACATGTTTCCTTTGTTATATGGGACACCTTATATCTCATAAAAAACTACCTTTCATGTACAGCCCATCAGTGGCTGTCAGCACATTCATATGTGCACAGGCACCAACATCTAATTTTATCAGGATCAGATTCCACATATCCAGCCATGTGATAGCCAGAAGACGTGGTTTGACTGAAAACCTCCTCATCCTCTGGTCCTTTCCTTCTTTCTATCCATTATTTTGTAATGTTTTCCAATCATTGGAGCCTAGATGTAGATATGCCATTCAGGGCTGAGCACTCTGTAGTTTTTATGAATACTTGTTACTTTGTGTTTTTACATAGGAGTGGACTTGTTGGGTCCTGGGGTAACTTTGTGCCTGTCATTTTGTGATATTCTCAAACTGTTTGTCAACAATGAGGTAACGTTTTGCATTTCTGCTAGCTAACAATTATACAAGGTATCTCATATCACACTTTCTATTGTACTCATGGCTGCTTCAACAGAAGATACCTATTCAGATCCTTACTCATTCAGAGCAATTAATAAAAGATGAGGGTTTTTTTTCCTATAGTCTTGATTTTGTTGATGGAGTCTCAAATCACTTTTGATCACTTACTGCAGATTTACCTGTGTGTTTCCTGTGACCTGTTGGGTGTGTTTTGCCTTCTCTCAGATTGAAGTGTTGCTTCTGCTATCCTCTGTAAACATGGCTTTGAAGTCAGAAAATGCTACCTGCTTGGAGGGGAAAATCAGTTTTCTCCAATGGTGTATCATTGGATATATCAGCCACACTCTAGGATATGCCTCATGCTTAGAAGTAGTTGACCATTACAAAATGGATTCCATGTTTCTTTGGGTGTAGTCCTGGGGTGGGAAGGACCACTGTTTTGTTTGGTTTTAATTGGGGATTGTTTTTGCCTAACCTTTCTTTCTTATAATTTTGGTATTTGTTGTTGTTGCTTTTGTTTTGTGACGTTTTGTGTGGAGGGAGAAGAGGATGTTGGCTGGGTAGGGAGGTGAAGAAAGTGTTAGAGGAGTTGGGGGGGGGGGGAATAAGATAGAAATACTGTATGAAATTTTAAAGGACAACAAAAAGTGAATTCCCTCCATCTTTTTGATTTCTCCTTTAAATTTTAGGAAGATTTTCTGGGTATAATAATTTACAGTAAAAGGTAAAAGATTTAAATAATCTGAAGAGAAACCTTGAATTTTGCAGAAAAATGGATGGAGCTAGAAAACATTATTTTGAGTGAAGTAACCCAGATACATAAAGACAATTATCACATGTACTCACTCATAGGTGGTTTTTAAACATAAAGCAAAGAAAACCAGCCTACAAACCACAATCCCAGAGAACTTAGACAACAATGAGGACACTAAGAGAGACTTACATATATCTAATCTACATGGGAAGTAGAGAGTCGAAAAAGACAAGATCTCCTGAGTAAATTGTGAGCATGGGGACCTTGTGGAAGGGTTGAAGGGGGAGGGGAAAGGCAGGGAGGAGAGCAGAGAAAAATGTAGAGCACAATAAAAATCAATAAGAAGGAAAAAATAATTTATAATGATAATTGTAGTCTTTCAGGACTTGGAGTATATTATTGTGGGAGCCCCTAGAAAGGTTTAAGAATTTCTGAGGTTGTTTTCCACTTTGTGTCTTTTTAAAAAACAAAATCAGGTGAATCCTCTGACAACCCACATTTTCAGTTTTAGTAAAATCCAGCTAATATATCCTTTTTTTTTTTGGAAGTCTTACCTGAAAGTAAAAATAAGAGCTTAGGCTGTTAGGTTCCTGTGGTCAGTGCTTCTACCCTCTGAGCCATCCTGCCATCACTGGAGTTCAACTTTTTCTTTGCCTGCAGAACACTAGTTGCTTTAGCTCCATAAGTTGAAAAGAGCATTGCTTCCTTTGATGGATGTCTTGGCAGTCTTATTAAATATCAATTGACTGTGAGTGTGAGGAATTATTTTTAGACCCTCAGTTTTCCTCCTTGAATCGATATTTCTATCCTTAACTAACTAAAACCCTATCTCAACGCTGTACATCTTTTATGTACACAGTTGAGTTTGGCCCTTGTCTAGTAACAGAAAGTTTTAATCTGATTTTTGATCATGGGTTTTTACCTGGATACCTTAACGCTTGCTATGAACACATACATGAAGCTTACAATTAGAGATCAATGTTTCTTTCTTTTTTCTTCTCTTACTCTTCCCTTTAATCCAGGCTCAGTACTTCATTTTCTTATCCAATCCACTGCTAGAATCTCTTGTGTAGTGTTGAGTAGAAGCAGCGAGAATGGATTCCTTGCCTTGTTACTGATCTTATGGGGACTTACCCCAGAATCTCAACATTAATTACACATTAACTGCATTTTGGGGGAAAGTGTTATTCATCAAACCGTTGAATATTCTTATAATTTTTGAAAAACTTTGTACTGTGCCTTGCTCAATCTTTTCTCTTCAGTATGATGATGATGATGATATGACATCTGTCTTTAATTATTATCATTTTGTGAAATTATATGCACTTGAAATAGCATATGTAGGTGAAGAGGTCAGAAGAAAACTTACTGGAGATAGTTCTCTCTGTTCATCTTGATGCAGATTACAGGGATTAATCTCAAGTTGCCAGGCTCACGTGGCAAGTGCCTTTACCTCCTGAACTACCATGTCCTCCCATCCGTTTATTAACACAACTTACAGGGGGGCCTTCTATCGAGTAATACTCGATTGGAATGACCTTATATAAACTAATGATCACATATGATTGTACAAAGAATTAATGTTACTGCACTCTGTGTTGTTCAAAGGCAATGTAATATTTTATACACGCACTCTTCAAAATATCATAAGATGTGCCTAATATTATTACATGAAGTGATTTCAGATATAAAGTTCATGGATCTCCCTTTGTTTCTGATATAAATAATTCTTTTTCATGTTGGTGAATTGGTCTTGCTGATGTGAGGGGAATTTTACATCCGGGCCCTGGAGAGTTGGCTCAGCAATTAAGAGCACTTGTTGCTCTTCCAGAGGACCCAGGTTTGATTTTGACCACCCATATGGCAGAGCACAACTGTCTGTGACTTCAGTTCCAGAGGCTTCTACACCACACATAGGAATATATGAAGGCAAAAACATTAATGCATATTAAATAAAAAAGAATTTTGAGTAGGTATGCCTCTATATGTATCTTACCTTGTGCTGTCTTCCTATTGTATGGCATAATGCTTAGGGTGGGCACAATGACTCCACCGGGCAGTATTTTCTCCTCTTGTATTTCTGAATGGGTCCAGAAAACTGTTGTGAATTCTTTCATTCATGAAACTATTCAGGCCCAAGCCTTCCAGCTTGAGAAGATAGATTTTGTTCCTGATAAAACTACGGTCTATTTATAGTCTAGTGAGGTTTTATGTAATTTCTTCAATCACTCTAGGTATTTTTCTTTTTATTATGACCTTTTTCTAACTTTTATGTTATTTTGTTTATTGGCATAAAGTTTTATATGTTTATCATTTATTTGTTGAAAATTTCATGCAAGTATGCAGTGTATCTGGATCATGCCCAACCCCTACCCTTTCCTCCAACTCCTGGGCTCCCCCAACACAAATCTCTTGCAACTTTGTCATACATATTTTTGGGACTTACTGAGACTATTTTTGAAAATGTTATTTTGTGTGTGTGTTTGTGCAGGATTTTTGTTTGTGGGTACAAAGGGTGACCAGGAAACAACTTTGTGGGGTTGATTACATCATCTTCCTAATACATGGGTTCAAGGGACTGAAATGTTTTTTTTTTTTTTTAAGACAGGGTTTCTCTGTGGTTTTGGAGCCTGTCCTGGAACTAGCTCTTGTAGACCAGGCTGGTCTTGAACTCACAGAGATCCGCCTGCCTCTGCCTCCCAAGTGCTGGGATTAAAGGTGTGTGCCACCACCGCCTGGCAAGGGACTGAAATGGGATCATCAGGATTCTGATACATTTGCCTGGACTTATAGCCTCCTTGAAGCTTAAGTTATATTTTACAATATCTTAATTTTTGTAATGTTAATATGGTTTTTCTGCCATTGTCAATTTAATGACTTTATAGTCCAATTTCTATCTAAGTGGAAAGCCTAGCTGTGTTTTCTTAATTGTTGACAATGAAGGAACATTTATTTTGACTATCATATAGACACTGTATAATGTATATGTAAGGCTACATGTCTCCTTGTCAACCCAAATCAGTGTGACCGTCCTTCTGCACTGAGACTGTTAAGTCACCAGCGTGCATATGAGGTTTTATGTCATTTCATTTCCAAAGTAATTTTATTTTTGGTTTTTATCTTTTTGGGGATCTACTAAATGTTTTATTTCTAGGCATTTTTGACTTTTGAAAATTAATTTCTGATATTGATTATAAGTAAAATAAAGAGTGTATTTTATTGATTCTGCTTATATGGATTCTTGTGGGGATAGGTTATATCATTTTTATATTTTTGAAAAGATTCACTATTTTATGTATGGGTGTTTTGCTTGCATACGCGCATGTGCATCACATGTGTGCCTACGGCCCATGGAGGCCAGGAAAGTACACACGATATACAAGGAATAGAGTTACAGATGATTTTAAGTTGCCATGTGTGTTCTGGAAATCCAATGTGGGTCCCTTCAAAAAAGCAACAAGTGCTGTTAACCATTGAGCCATCTCTACAGTGCAGATATTTATATGATCCATGTCTTCTAAATCCATTTTTTTTTGCTTTATCCATCAGTAGAAGTAATATCTTTGAGTCTTGGATCAGTTATACTAGCTCGTAATGTGTGCATTTGATTTCTGCTTGCTGGTTGCTCCTTTGTTTATAATTGCAATACCATTGTGATGTATTCACCATTTAAAGGCTTTAAAACATTCTGTCTGACCTATAACACGTTGTTTTAACCTCTATTTTGGTCAATATTAATATTGTTATCTTTTGCTATTTAAACTGAGATTTATTTCACCCTTTAAAAGCATATTTGTATACTTTCATCTGATTTTTGTGCTCTGTCAAGGGTGTGTGATTGGAAACCATTTTCCTATCAGCTTTTTTACTGAATTGAGTAACTCAGCCCCATTTAGGCATATTAGTGGCATAGTTGTAGCTATCGCTCTCATTTTACTTCTATTATTTTTTTGATCCCACATTTTCTTTGTAAACAATGATGATTTCCAGCTCTTCTGCCACAATCCTGCTTGGGGGTTTTCCACTGATCCCCTACTGTTTGTTTATCCACTTACCCACTGAAAGGCATGTTCGTTGCTTACCTATTTAGCTAATTGTAAAGAAAGATTCCACTAATGCATGTGGGCAGGATTGGTGTGTGTGGGCACATGTGTGTGTACATGCCTGTGTGTGTATATGTGTGTGTGCATGTGTGTCTGTGTGTGCATGTGCGTGCATGTGTGTATTTCATTTGGGTTTGTATTGCAATCCACAATTGCTAGATCACAAGGGTAAGTTACGTGTGTCTGAAGCTGCAAAAATGTCTTCCAGAGTTGTGTTGATCTGCCCTTTGTCACCATGAGTGACAACAAGCGTCCTTGCCAGAACTTGCTATTGTCAGGGTCTAGATGCTGGTCCTCCTGATCAATGTGTCTGTCGAGGTTTGAATTTAGATTTCCCTAATGACCTGTGACATATGTATTTTCTATCAGTAGCCCCCTTGGAAAAGAGTCTCTTTAGGCCTTTTGCCCATTTTTTTAACGGAATCATTCATGTTTGTATCCCATATGTTCTTATTATTAAGTACAAACAATCTTTTTTCTTATAAACATATTTAATGTAATAATAATGTGTGATAACTGGATATTGCTTTAAATGAAATATCAATGAAATTGTATGGAACAAAATAAATAAGATTGAAGAGTTTAGCATTCCAAGTGAATGGGTTTGGAGTGTTTGACAAATGCCAGGAAAATGTAGACATGGGATAATGTTTGTACGACTCTGACAGCAAACACTAACGTTTCCCATAATGAATTTAAGAGAGAAAATGGACTTTGTAGCTGATGAGATGTTTCATCTTCATTTGCATAACTAAGCACAATTATGTAAGCGAAAGAGTTACATAAACATGACCCTTACATTAGTCTATTAAATCAACTAATATAAGACCATCAAGGAGGAAAAAAAAAACAATTTACCCCCGAGGACACAAAACTTGCGAAGAAATTATTGTGTGTCTGGTGAGCTACAATCTTCAAGGGAGATTTGAAGTTAAAACCTCTTTAATGACTGGATTAAGACATCTAACTAAATTACACATTGCCCTTTCTTTAGACCATGACACCACTTCAGGACTTCCCTGAAGATCAACACCTAACAGTGTAAAAACACAGAGGTAGCTACACTCCGTAATTGTAAAATGTTGAGAATGTCCCAAATAGTACGTTTAAAATGTGAGTGAATGAACTATGATTTGTCAACACTTCCTTTTGTACCCGCAAGGCAAGGCGATATTTACTAAAATAAATGGAGACATTCTCTAGAAATCGACAGGGAAGCACTTGCACACTGAACCGAAAGGGAGTGTGTAATGCATCTCCCACACGGTGGTCCGCTGACACTGATGTACAAGAAGAGGAGGTGAGGATACGAGGCGAGACATTAATCAGTGAAAATCAAACTATGAAGTTAATAGCTAAGAGAGTGGGTGCCTCCAGGAGGCTGATGGAGAAGTGGTCAGAGAAACTGGACTACTAGAGGAGGGATTGATTGAATGGCCCTAAGATCCGGTGAGCTCCCTCCCGAACAGTTGTGCCTATTGTCACACTGATATGCAACTGGCTCAGAAAGAAACAGAGTCAACCAGGATGTGCCCGAAAGCGAAACAGAGACACAAAGAGTAAAGAGTGATGGGTTTTACAAGTCTGGGTGTACCATAAAGTGGACAGAAGGAGGGAGGAGGATAGCATAAATACTGAGCATAAGAACTTAGTATTTAGACTACCTGTGATAAATATGAAAATAAAATATTGTATTTTAAATCACAATTTGTTCTTACGTTTCTTTGGATTAGAAATCTTTACATTTTCAACTTCTAAAAAATCATTCAAAAAGCAAATTTTGAATAATGAGAGCCAGATTTCTTATGGAATAAAGGGAGGAGAGAGAGGGGCGAATGGAATTCTGAGATAGTCAGTTGAAGTCAGAGATTTCACATGAATTCAAGGTTGGATAATGTTGTAGAATATGATTTTACATTGTCTTACATTTGTTTATGTTGTAGACTGTTTAATGATGCAAAGATTGTTGCATTCTTTTATGTTGTGTTTGTTTAACTCTGTGAAGTTGTGTTACTTTGCCTGTTTAAAACGCCTAATGGTCTATTAAAGAGCTGAAAGTTCAAGACCTAGGCAGGGGAAAGTAAAGGCAGGGCTGGAAGGCAGAGAGAATAAACAGAAAAAAATATGGAAAGAAAAAATGAGGGAATGAAAAAAGGAGGAGAGGAGGACGTCAGGGGCCAGCCACATAGCCACACAGCCAGCTATAGAGTAAGAAGTTAAAAAAAAAAAAAGGTATATAGAATACAGAAAGATAAAATTTCAGAGGCAAAAGATAGATGGGATAATTTAAACAAGAAATGCTGACCAGAAATAAGCCAAACTAAGGCCAGGCTTTTGTAAGTAAGAATTAGACTTAATGCTATTATTGAAAAGCTACGTGGCAGGTCCCCAAAGAGTAAAACAACCACCTACAGGAAGACATACAAATCGATCCTCAGAGAGGGACACAAACATCAGATGATATGGGAGTGATTTCTTACTAATAAAGAAACTGCCTAAGCCCATTTGATAGGCCAACCCTTAGGTAGATGGAGAAAACAGAACAGGATGCTGGGAGAAAGAAGCTGAGTCAGGAGTCGCCATGATTCTCCCACTCCAGACAGATGCAGGTTAAGATCTTCTCTGGTAAGCCACCTCGTGGGCTACACAGATTATTAGAAATGGGTTAGATTAATATGTAAGAGCTAGCCAGTAAGAGGCTACAGATAATGGACCAGGCAGTGTTTAAAAGAATACAGTTTCCATGTAATTATTTCGGGCATAAGCTAGCCATGTGGGCGGCCGGGTGTCGGGGATGCAGCCCTGCCGCTCCTTCAACAATCAGAGCATGGGTAGCAAATAGCAAAGTTAGCACCTGGGTCTTTTCTCAAACAAACAAACAAACAAACAAAAAAAAAAACCTGGGGTTCTTCTGAGCAAAATACTGATGACTGGGCAGGAGCAAGAAAGACTCAAGGAGAAACTAGGGGGTAAGAATATTTTCAAAAAAAAGTCAATGGTTACAATGCCCAACTGTGGGGACTCAGAAGAAGCCAAATTTCAACAATTTTAGCAACAAGTTAATTATCATTATAATCTGCAATTCACGCTCTTAAATGGAAAAGAACAAATAATGGAAGACAGAAAGAGAAAAATCCTGAATTAAAATGGAATTCTAATTATTAATCACCAAAGACATAATGAAAATAAAAAAAAAATGACTTTGGCAAACATGATTATACAATTCAATGCTAAAAACAGAAACAATGATAACACTTGTCAGGTAAAGATGCTAACTGTGACAGGCAGGAAGTTTTACCAGGGGCTGGAGAGGATGGCTCAGCAGTTAAGAAGTTTGGCTGTTCTTGTAGAGGACCCGTGTTCAGTTACCGGCACTACATGGTACCTTGTGACCTTCTGTAACTCTAGTCCCAGAGCATTAATACTCTGTTCTCACCTCTACTGGCAATGCGTGCACATGACACATGAACATACCTGGTACATGAACATACAGGCAGGCAAAGTACTCCTTCATGTAAAATAAATAAATCTTTAAAATAATAAAAAGAATTTTCACTCGCTGTGGTAGAAAATGAATGAAAGTAGACACCCCAGCACCAGGGATAGCAGGGGACCATTTTCATTACTGCCATAGGTTTGGGGCTACCATAATCATGACTAAACTCTTACAGGAATCCCACCTAAGAGAACTTCAAGAAAACAATGTGTTCATCTTTAAGAGAGACAAGATGCAAAGATTGTTTTAGACAAAGCAATACAGACATTGCAATACAGAGGATTCTACTATATTCTCTGCATAAATTTTGCCAATTTTGAAGATGACACAGCAATCATTAATGATATTTTCTAAGTTCTATAAACTGAGGCACGGTAATCTGGTGAGTTTTTATTGTTTCATTGCAGGAAGCTGGATAAGGAAGCTGAATGGATTCTGTATATTTGGCAAGCATTCATAAGTTGTTTATGGTATAATGAAAGAAAAAACTGGCAGCCTTCAAGGTTGGTAGTGATGGTGACTGCAAATAAGATTGGAAGGGAAAGGGGCGGAAAGGGAAGGATAAAGGAAGAAAAAGAGCTTTGACTCAGACCTTGGCTGTGTCAGGTATATGGTATACCCACTCAACAATCCTCATACATCAGCCAGCCAGAGCAGGACTTCCTGGTGGCCATAACATGCAAACAAGGGTTCATAACTCAGGGGAACAGAGCTGCTTAGAGATGACAGAGCCATCAGAGCCTGGTCACCTCAGCAGTCTGTGGACCCACCCCAGGAATCCCATGAAATCTCAAAATGGTCAAACTTGTTGTCCCATCCTGCCTACCTATCAGCATTGTGTTTGGCTTTGTATGTAATTACTGATAGACCTTGATGTCCTCAAACCAAAACATAAATGTGAAAAATAAAAAAAAAAACTACAACAATTTGCTGAATCAGAAACTAGTTCCAAGGAACAAAGATAGTTATTTTACAATACCTACATACAATAAATGTTTGCCTCTAACATTTAGTTAAGGAAATCATCGGCATTCATGTCAAGAACACTTCATGTATGTACATGGCCTCTCACACTGGTCTAGAACACCAGGTCCGTCATCGTCTCAGATGGCTTATGTTTTATTTTATTGTTTCTTTTCACTTGTTATGTTTTTGCCAATCTCACATATGTATAAAATGCACTGTGGTTGTCTCCATCCCTGTTATCCTCTCTCTGTCCTTACCATCCTTTGAGTTCACTTCTGAGCTGGTCACCCTCTGGCTCCCACATCTTAGTTTTAGTGCAGGGACCCAGTCCCACGGTTGCTATCTCACTTCTCCCCATCTCCTGGTGCTTACAATCTTTCTTTCTTTCTTCAAATATGTGAGGGTTTTGAGATTATACTATAACTACTTTATTTCCTTCTTCCCTTCCCTCTATTCAGGTATTCTCATTCCTTGTTATATTTCAAATCCATGGCCCCATTTTTAATCATTGTTAGACATCTGATGAAGATGCAGAGTTGTAGGGCCTCGTCCCAAATGATACAACTATTACATAGCTCCCACACCTAAGGGTCAAAGAGTATTGCATTCGAGGGGCAGAAAAACTATAAGATCCAGAGGACCAGGGAGTTTGCTATAGGCCTGCATTATAGAAATGTCAGAAACAACACCCATGAAGTCTCATCAACATGTTTGCCTAAATATGACCCAAACAATGATGATACCAATATACATGTTAGCATGAAATCGGAAAGGCCCATGAGGCCTCAACCCTAAATTAATCAATAACTCCAGGCAACCAAAGACTGCTGAGAATGGGAGAAAGAGTCTTTCTTAGGGAAGAAAGCATCAGTTAGTTATCCAATATTTAATTACAGCCCTGCAATCAGACACACAAGCCGACAGAGACATTGTACTTTTGCACTTAGGAAGGCATTGTGCTTTGGGATGGAAGGAGTGTGACAAGAGCTTTGTAATGAAAGGAGAAACAGCTGGGGTCTGAGTGGGGGGAAAGCAGATTGCTTAGGGACAAATGACAAGACCTGTAGTCATTGGTCACAGGGCTTGACAGGGAGGGTGTGGCTGCACTTTCCTCCAGCTCTGTTTGTCCTGTGGCTCCTCCAAGGGTAATGTTCTAGGTATCAGTGAGGTGTATTTCTCTCTTGTAGTGCACCATATTGAGTTCAAGAAGATGTTTTGAGCCATGGCCCCAGCTCCTCTCCTGACCTCCACGACCATTGCAAGCAAGGAATAACTAAGGCAAAGAAGTCCAGGATGGCTGGCTCTGTGCTTTGTTTGATATTAAGGAATCAAGTCATAAACTAAGACACTTCTACACTAACAGAGACTAGAAACAGCTGTGCTCATCAGATTCCACATTAAGAAAATAGCAGAAGACAGTGTATAGAGACTCAGCAGCCTTCTCTCTATTCAAACCCTTATGCCATTCCCAAAACCCTCTCTTCCAGTCTATGAAGATCTGAAAAAAAAAACCCTCTGATCTGAATTTGTGATGATTATATTTTACTGTTATAGTTAAGTGCAGTTAAATCTCTATATTCAAAACCACAGCTCTGATAAATAATACCAATCTCATCAAGTTCACAAATGTAGTCTTATTTAGGAGACAGACAATAATTGGGGCAAGCTTATCTCAGAGAGTTTTATTTCTTGAATAAATTAACATTGGTTACTGACGAAGCTGGACTTTCAAAGACATACACATCATACATGTGTGAATACAACTATATTTTGAAGATTAGTCTTTGGTAACTTAAAGTTTGTAACTACAGCAATGCATAGCTAAAAAATCTTTCTTCTTTGGGGAGTTTGCCTTCAAAGCCACAGAGTCTTAGGATTTTAAATATCTTTTAGGAAATGTCTTAAGCACTTTTTCAAATGTTTCATTAGAAGCTGCTGAAACAGATTTCTTAAAATTGGAAGCATGCTACAGCTCTCCTTCAGGGCTTGTATCAATGCACACAAGTCACTTTAATAGTTTTCAAAGAAACACCAAGTTGTTTCCTGATGTTCGCTCATTATTGTAGTCAAGCAATTAATTAACAGCCGTGAAGCCCTCCTTAATTAAATGCATTTACATTATTTGTTTAGACACCACCTTGTTTCCTCCACTGATTGTACCAGTTGACATCCACTCCTTTGTCTCATTTTAGCAAACAAACAGATGGCGGATTATTGAGGAGGGGAGCTGCAAGAAGGCAGCCTTTAGAGACGGGTGCGCTAAAAGGGGTGGGGACCAAAATAGCTGCTTCCACTGAAGCAGGCACTCTCCCACCACCATATGTATGCCGCCACTCTGTGACTCAATGGGAGTGCAGGAGGGATGAGACCAGACCTCTCACTCTCTCCCTTCCTGTCACATGTGAACATGGTTTTCTTGCCATCTCTCACCTGCCATTTAACAATGTTACTTCATTTAGATACATGGCATGGCTTTCCAAGATCTCTTTGAAGCATTTAAATATGGCTGCTATTAGATAATTCTCTTCTAAAACCAAAGAGGGCATCTGTTCACTGGTGTGCCCCTCTATTTTAATAGCATGTCACTCATACACACTGGCATTTGACTCTGCCTTCACTCTGTAATAAAGTTGCGCCCAGGAACTAAGATACAGCAAGCATAGTAGTTAGATGGCCAAGAGCGAAGACTTAACACTGCCCGTTGCTTGCTCCTGAAAATGTCATCTAGAAATGCCATCTAAAGATTCATGAACCTAATTTTCTTAATTTCAGAACATGACAAATATTTTCAAGATCTCCAGGACTACATTACATCATTAATATTTGTTAAAACATTAGGCATTATCTGACTTCAGGGCAGTGTCATTAAAGGAATAAATAAGAAACAATGTGTAAGTCGTGCATTGTATGTGAGCCTACTGACTAGTCCTGCTAACTAGACCTCATTGACCACCCCCTACTAACCAATTCTCACTGACTAGACTCCTCTGACCAGCCCTCACTGACTGGCTTTCATTGACTAGTCCCCACAATGACCACCCCTACTGAGCAGCCCTGCATCTTTTCCTTGGTAGTTTATTTTGCTCTTCTTTGGGCTTATTGCTTTTTTGCAGTTACACAGATATTTTGCCTATTGTTGATTTACTGCTTTTACTATTTTTAAATTTGACTCCTATCCTAATTGATCGCTAAATATCACTCAGCCACAGTGTGGGGTGGAACCGCTGTGCACAGCACAGCCAGCGAGAGAAAGCACTGCAGTCCATTTCTCGGGGTGCCTGAGGTGATGTTCTCCCCTTTGCTCCCTGAAGTGTTAAGGTCTGATTCTGAAGGCGTGAGATGACATCAGCATTTTGCATGTGCAGTTCCAGAGAGACAAACAGATGCCAACAATTTGTGTCTTGTTGTTGCTGTTTCTTGGGATTTTTGTTGCTGTTTTCATTTATATTTCTTGAGTTATTTTTTTATTTTTTATTGGTTTTGGTTCTGGTTTAATTTTAAAAAAAAGCGAAAAAAGAACGATGTTGAGTTAGAAAGACTGGGAAGTATCTGGGAGGTATGGTGGGGGGAACATAATCAAAATATATTGTATGAAAACATGAATAAAGGAATGAATGAACACACTGACAGTTATCCATCTTCTTCAGCATTGCATAGTGTTTCTCCTTCTGCGATGTGATATCTAGAATGATACCTTATTGCTGTTTCTCTTCATTTAATATTTTTTTTAATTTTAATCAGATACATTACTTGAATAAATTGCATATGGTGTTTATTAATTGTAATGGTGTTTATACTTCCTCGTTAGTCATATCTGGCTGTGTTTTTATAAGTGTTTCTAGCCTATTTTCCCATGGGGGCTTTAAACTCATTCCACACATATTCCAAGGTATAACCCTTTGTTATATGTTTTTAATTTGTTCTTCAAATTGTCTTTAATTTTACTGTAGTAATTTTTCCCAGGATGAAACACGTATCAATATTTGGCTCACCTAGAATGTAGTAGTGTTTTCTACAACCCAGGGTAATGTGTCACCTCATCAAAAATTATATAAAAACACATTTATGTTATCTCCTCATATTGATAAGTAAGTTTGACTTTGCTCTAAAAGCCAGCGCACAGGTGTCAATTACACTGTGGATGTTGTCATGTGTTCATGGGTATGCTAACTCTGCTAACTTTCCAGTACCTTCTGTAAAGAGGGAAACTGTCTTCTTCCAGCACCTTGAACTGGCTGCATCTTTGGGCAGGTGTCCACATCTTTGGATAGCTGCTTATCTCTCAATGCCTCTGCTCCTCTCCGAGACAGTCTCACAGAGCACAAATTCTCATGTCATTTTAATACCAGCTGGCATCTGCCATTGATCTCTGTGTTCTCATGCTTTCTCCCAATGCAGAAACAGGGTTATTTAATAACATCAAAAATGCTATTTTTGGAGTCATTGACTTCTATGAAACCTTTTAATCCTTTTTCTCTTTTTTGTTGTATGTTCTTGCAACTGGATAAGCACCTATGATATCAGAATTTATTCTCTTAGTTGTGTAAATTTGTTTTCTTAGAGAGTCATGTGTTTTATGTAGCTTACCAATGAGTAATATTCCTGTTCCTATTTGGCAGAAACAGATTATGACTCCCTCTCCCTTCTCTATCTTCACAGACTTTTCTGAATCTGTAAAAAATAAGTTTAATCTTTTTAATCTATTAAATTTTTAATTTAATTTTATTTTTAAAGATTTATTTCATTGTTATTTGCCTTCTGCCCCTTTGCTCTGATGGTTCTGTGAGGATAAAATTTTCAGGCTGATCACTGACCTCACATTCCTGTCTGTGTTCCTGTCCTGTTCTAGGCTCCACCTATGGGTAACCAATGCCATCTTCAACACCGCATAAGAAATAATAGAGTAACCATTCGTTATCACTCATTACCACCTGCCTATCTTTCTGCAGTGCCATCGGCAGAACACCAAGTTCTATACATGCTTGGCAGGCACACCACCCCAGGACAGCATCCCAAGCATGGGAGTAAGTGGATTCCAATGTCAGTTTACACTTTACATTCAATTCACAATTGATTACGATAATAGATATTGATGGCAATGAGGGTAACAATAATGACCATGGTTGTGATGGGGGTGTGATGACAATGGTAGTGATGAAGATGACGGTGATGATCGTGGGGGGGTGCAGGCACACGAAAAATTAAGGAGATAGCTTTGCCATTGGATTTTCTTTGTATTTCACCACAGGTAACCTGACCTATGCCAGTTTGCTTTAGAATTTTATTAAGCTTCTATCAATGACCCTTGATGTTATTGGCCATGAATCCCTGCTGAGAACACATGTTTCCAAGATCGTGGGCTTAGGACACAGAGTCAGAAGTCACAGAACACAGGGCATCTTCCCCGAGTGACTGTTTTGTCTGTGGGTTTTCGCAGGCTTCTTCATCATACCAACCTTTGCTTTTGCATGGAAAAAATTATTCAACTTAGTACTGTTTACAGACTGGCCTGTGTCAGCTTTTCTCTCAGAGACTGATTTCTGAGTGACTAAAAATAAACTTCACTTATTTGACAATTGTTAGAAGATTCAAAAACCACAAAAAAAAACCTCAGTGTCTAGCCTACGTGATTGGTGGATGCTTTACACCAGAGCTTATGACCCCATGGCCTCAGATGCTGAGCATAAGGGTGTGGTGTGTTTCCAAGGTTTGGCGATTAAGTCTAGTCATTATATGAAGAGTCCAAACCTTGCCTTTCACATCCCCATACACACTTTATAATTGCTAGTTATTATTCTTATCCCTGACAAGCACTACGTTCCCACTGAGCCTCGGTTATTTTTCATAGTTTACAAATCATCCACAGTAGAGATCTAGTCATTATGGCATGTCATGGTCTTTGCATGTCTATGTCTTCTTAGTTCTTCCCCAATTTCAGCTGCTGAGGCATGATGGCAACGCACACTCATCCATACAATTTTCCTCACCTAAAGGCCCAGAGCACAGGTTGCTCAGATATGACATCAGCTTCTCACTGAACCTTGGTTTTTGTGGTGTTTGTGTAAGACACCACATTCCCCCATCTTCAATTACTCCACAATAATTTCAGTGTTTTTAATAGTACATATTAATTACATAGGATTGATTTCAGTTTAACATTCTCATATAGGTACAAAATGTAGTTCAATATACCTATACTCCATAATGCTCTTATACCCCCCAACATCTGCTTATGTTCTTCCCTCTCCCAAATAGCTCCCAACTACTTTAATAACTTTTTTCTTGATCCAGTGAGATTCATTATGGCTTCTTAGAGAATCAAAGAGAAAGAATGATTGACAAGAGAAGAGACACCTTAGCACTGAAGGAGCTGTCTGTCCTCTATATTCAACTGTGTCCAAACACCATTCATTCATCATCCCATAGGAAACAGAAACCTCCCCCATTGCTTAAACACCGGGAACTAGTCACAGGGGATTGAGTCCATATGTGAGGAGAGACGCAAGTCAAAAATGGGCTGGTGAGATCCTCACATACTACACAGCCATAAACCTGCCCACAATCCTACAGGTGGGGAGATGCCTAAGGATGGACCACTAAAAGGGCATGAGAATCTGAGGGTAGAAGCACTTGAACCAGGGCAGGGAAGATGTGCAAAGATAATTTTGGATTCTTTATGTTTTCCTCCTTTCTGCCTTAGAACCCAAAACACGACTCTCCGTTATTATCTCTTGTCCTGAACTTCTCTAACTTCTCACAATCTGACCTATCATCTATCGGCATGCTTGTTTGATCAAGCTTAGAAATTACATGTGTCAAAATCCTGACTGGATCTCAGAAGCATCTGTCATTTCCAGTTTGGCTTTGAGTATTTCACGATCTGCACTCATGCCCAAGATTAAAGCGTATCATTGCATCCACGCCGTGAACACCGCAGACTCAGTGGAGTCTGAGGAAAGTCAGGCCCCGCTCCCACTGTGTCCAGTTCTCCTTTGATAATATCAAGCACACTTTTACGTATTCATTTAGGAAATATAAAAGAGACAGAAAAGGAGGCAAAGTAAAGAGACGCTTGCCACGCATGCTAATGCACACTGTTTGTATAGACTGTGATCCAGGTAGATAGCGACCGAATTAGTTTGAACAAGGGAAATTCATGATGAATGAGACGTGCTGAGAAAATAAATGGCTTCTCTTCACTCGCTAATAAGAAAACCTTTAAAAACCTCTGTGGACTATTCTAGATTCCACTTTTCCCTTCTAATATCTTTACTCACCAAATTATTTACTTGGTGGTGTTTGTAAGAGTACTCTTGTGACTGGAGTGCAGAAATCTTTAGTCACAGTGCAGTGAAAAGCCCCTGCTCACGGTAATCACGGAACTTCGCTGGCAGAATGATTTTTACATTTTACTTTCCAATATTGCTCTGCCCATAAAAATAATAAATTGCTACCTAGGTCTTGTTTATACTTTGTATTCTTTTATTTTGGGAATTCAAATCAGAGGGAAAGAGAGAGAAAATGATTTTTAGGTTTTTGCTGACAGTGAAATTAAAAACAAGGACCCAGGCTCTCCAGTGTCTGCATCTCATCACAACCTTCCACTCAGTTCCACTCCCCGGCATCATCACCTTGATCATCTAGAGACAATGACAAGGCTCAACATTTAAAACTATGGACGTTATAGTTCTTGGCACAACTCTGTATCGCTACTCTGTTTCCCCTTTCCATCTTTCTAAGAGGCTAGGAACAATGAAAAAGCACAGAGCTTGCTCTATGAAGCCCTCCACCTCTTTCCAAAGAAAGAAACTGGCTTTTGCTTTTGCCTTGTTTTGGAACAATTACCCCAGTGTTAGAAGAAAGCATTTAAGTAGGTCATTTATTTAGTAGGGAATATTTAGGATGAATTAATTGTAACACAAAATTTTAAATAAATATCATATGCCTGCATGTCTGTACCTTTTTGCCTACTTAGCTGAGAAACACGTGGCTCTCCAATATTCATGGAAGTAGGGTGATGTTGCTGCCTGCTGAAAGACAGCCTGGTGATTGGAGGATCCTATAGTCTAGTCAAGAAATGAAAGGGCCATTACTTAGCTCTTAGAGACAAAGTGTAATTTGGGCAACATCTCATTGATTTATAATTTTTTGCTTGTGAGTTGTATGCTCCACCTGACATTTCTGTATGCCAGTGTGGTGGTATAAGGACCATGGTGTCTGGAGATCAGTACAGAGGTACTCTATAGGCCCAAGAGGTTGACAGCAGCTGAGACACGGCTGTTCCATTCTCATGCAGGATAGGAATCCATGTCATCATGCATCTTCTCTTTTGACTCCCAGGGTGACCACAGCTCACAAAGCATATCAGATTGCTTGGAGTGGCTCATAAAAACACAGGGCACAAGATGAAATTTTTTTATGAAAAGTTTTATGAAAATCGCCTAATTATACAGGCAGGTGAGTCTGAGAAAAAGTGAAATAGAATCGATTTTATGACAGTCCTTCAAAAAAAAATCCCTGTGAAAGAGATGCTAATTCAATGCACTGTCAGAAAATGGGTGGTTACTTACCAAATAAAATTGTATAATAAATCTATATTTTATATGAATTTAAAGTTTGGGCAGAAAAGTGATTACAGTGTTCCTTTAAAAGCTTAAACAGAGCATAAGATATATGACTCATGCTTTGACGAGATTACATTCAAAAATAATACATTTCATTCTCAGATTATGCTATAAAACTATCTTTAATCATTGAGCTAGCCATGTCTTCTGAAAATAGAATCATCGCAGTTTTGTGCTAAAGGCAACTCTTCCTTTGGGGAGAGCTTGGTTGGGTAGCTTGTGGTTCTGCCTGATTTAAGGAGGTTAGTCACTAGACATCTGTCATAATGACAGTCACTATGACATATCTGTAGGTTGGCCAGTCCATACTACTGACAAGCTGTACAGGATAAAGCACTTTCTCTCATGTCCCTCCATATTTATGTATAAACATGTATATGCGGGCAAATACCTTGGGAATAAATATCATTTAAAGTAAATGCTTCTTTCAGTAAAGTTTTCTTGGGCGTATAAGATTCCATTTATTTTTTTCTCAGACTTAATCTACCCATATAATTTGGCAATGATCATAAAACTTTGCAGAACACATTTAATTATTCATCCCGTGTTTGTGAGCCACTTTTGTCTGTCTTGTGTGCTTTGAGAGCCTTGGTCAACCTGGGAGTCAAAAGAGAAGATGCATGATGACTTTTAACTTTAAAAAGACCCATGTGCCCACAGCACATCTCTGAATGTCCTCTGTTTCTGCACCCAACTATGTGGTTTCTTCGCATGCTCTTTTCTCACAGACATATCTCAGTGTTCAAGCATCCCACTGAAGGGAGCTTGCCATGCCAGCTTCTTCTGAGCCCCACCTACTAGTTAGCCACCGCTTCTGGACATGTTAATATCATTAGAAGCAGCCCTTCCAATTCCCACCCCATGGCTCTGAATAGCACTATACTTGCCAAGAAATGTGGGTTCTATCATTTGTATCCTTTTTTCAACAGCCCCCTTTTCATATCCATCACCAATTCCTAAAGACTTTCTTCCTCAATAACATTCTAGTTTATTGTCTCTTCTTTCCCTATCCTGACACCCTAGTCTAAGATGTTCCTAGTTGATAGTCTCAACATAGTGATCCCATCCTCCTGATACTATCCAGTGCTAACTTGCTGAGATAGTCACAATTCAGAGAGGATGAGTATATATACCTCTTAGAGCCAGTGCATCCCTCTAGTTTTAGATCAGGAGCTACTTTTCTTTACCATAATTTAGCAATTTCCCTGCTCACACCACACCATGATAGAGCAACCAGTGTGTATCTTCTGCCCTCTGCTTGGTGAGTGCACATCTCCTTTGGTAGAACCCAGCTAGAACTCAGGTCTTTCCTGGTTGTCACTCACCCTTCCATCCAGAGGGTAGTAAGAAGCTGAATTTGTGGGTATCAGTACACACTGCAAATGATTAGCCCATTATATAATTTAAAAAAAAAATGAGTGATGTTTGTTTAAAATGCAAAACAGTTGTAAATATATAACCATTCACTGCTGCATCCCATTGGATAGTCAGAAATGCCACTCACTCATCAGTATGCTCGGCAAATTTCACTTTTCAAAGTATTGTTTGGCCTAATAAATAATTTAACAAAAAATCTACAAAGTGATCTCTTTTTTGAGATAACTATTATATGCTAAATCTTTAGAGATTATCCATTTCTTGTTTCGAAAAAAACAAATATATATTTGAGGGTTTGTGTTCATTCTTTTCCTACCTCCTCTTCTCTCAACAGATATTTTGAATATGGTGATGTTGGAAGCACAGTAACCTAGAGAGTGTTTTAATTTATATTCAGTCCACTGGTTCTTCTATTGCTTGAACTTTTATAGGACTTAATGGGTTGTTGAGATTTACTGCTCATTAATGCTGTATCAAATACCTTCTTGTAAGTTTGGAGTTTAAAATGAGCCTCCGGGATAATTTATATGATCCCCTCCCCATAGGAATAAGTGGGAAAGTTCCCATTATTTCTTCACCTTTCTGGACTATTCCATGAGATCTTTCACGACTGCTGTAACTCAGAATGAGCACTTCCTCAGAGTTCCCAGGAGCTTCTTAAAATGCCACTGCATTTTAAGTCACATTGACAGTCACACTGCAATGAAGACAGCCAATGGATGATGAGAGAAGCCATGTCTCCCTTCCCCTGCCCTGTGAAGTGCTAGTTGACCCCATAATCTCAAAGAAATCAGATAAAATTGTATGACTACTGCCACAATTCTGAGATACACACACGTCTCCCTAGCCATGAGGACACTCAAATTTTGCCTGAAAATATCAAAAGTGCCATCAGTAAAGTGGTGTTGTGGAACAATGCTCTTGCACACTGTAAAGATTTGTCATTCATATTAGTTCCAGAAAATGTCAATTGGTTAGTAGCCAGGCAGGAAGTAGATGGGGCAACCAGACTCAGAGAATTCTGGGAAGAGGAAAGGCTAATCACCAGCCAGACCCAGAGGAAGCAAGATGAGAATGCCTCCCTGAGAAAAGGTGTCAAGTCATTTGACTAAACATAGATAAGAATTATAGGTTAATTTAAGTTGTAAAAGCTAGTTAGTAATAAGTCTGAGCTAAAAGATCAAATAGTTTATAATTATTAAAAGTCTTTGTGTTTCTTTGGGACTGAATGTCTGTGGAACCAGGCAGAACAGAAGCTTCTATCTACAAATCAGGTTCTCCTTCATGAATAGAGGTAAAGCAAAGCTGTACTTTCAAATTTGTACATCATTAAAAATCATGTTCCCAGAAGTCAAGATGGAACGTAAACATATTCTAGCTGTGGCTACATGGCCTGGCATCCAGAAGATGGACTCATATGACTGAATTTATGCCAATTTGCATAATAATAGAAATTAAATATTGAAGCATATTAAAAGGGCATTACTCCACTATCATTGAGAAATTAATGAAAATTTAAGGTAATCTCTAATGCAAACATCAGCTTACCAAGGAGTTGTGTACGAGCCCACCTTTTGAATGAATGTTATCATGTGTTTGTTACCGCCTTTGTCCTCTGCTTGGTTTCTGTTCTCATTTGATTGTTTCTTACCTTATAATGTTTATATTATTTAACTTGTAAATAAGCAGGATATGTATACAGTATAAAAGTCAGCATATTGTAAAATACAAATGGATATGTCCATCTCAGAATTCTGTGACTTTTATGAACAAACAGCGACTTGCCCTGTGTATCTTCCAAGGACTAGGCATATATATGATATATTTAATTATCACTTGTATTTTTAAGTTTAGGCATGAGAATCAGATATAAGTTTCACTTAAGCAATATACTACAGTAACATATCATCATGTTTTGCTTTACACTTAATAACAAAGATTGAGAACTCTTCTTAAAGATGTATATAGAGCATACAGAATGCCACTGACAGACATCTAGCTTTGCTTTTTGGATGCATACAAAGTTTGTTTTCCACTCTCTGTGTCTGCTTATATCATGTATATGTGTGATAACTTGGCCCATATGTATGTTTTTGTATGTACTCATACCCAAGCAGATACCAGAGTAAAGTACCTGATCCTGCTCCACCACCTTCCTCCTTACTGCCTTGATACAGGATGTCTCAGTTAATCTGAAGTTGTCATGCAAAAAACTCCTGAATTCCATCTGTCCCCACCCCCAAAAGTACTAGAGTGACAGAAGACACAAAACCATGCCAAGCTTTTTGCATGGGATTGGGGACCTAAACTCAGATCCTCATGCTTGCACACCAAGGAGTCTTATCTGCTGAACCATATCCCTGGCTCCTTCAGCTATTTTTCAATTACATCACATTTTGAAGGCAATAAACATATAGCTATTTGATTACTCAAATATTTGAGTACTTGAAGAAGTACATGATTCAATTTTTTGTTGCTACTACAGCCACTAAATAAGTTACACAGATAACTTAAAAACAGTAAATATGAATTTCATGGATGTGGATTCTATTAAAGTGTTATTTCTACAAATGCAGACACGGCAGAGAAAAAACAGGAAGAGTGGCTAAGACACAGGGAAAGACGGCACAGAGAAACACAGATACAGTGAAAAAAAAAAACAAGAAGAGGGCCTAAGACACAAGGAGAGAAGATAGACACAGGGAAAGACAGACACAGTGGAGCAGAAACAAGAAGAGAGGCTAAGACATAGGGAAAGACAGATACAGGAAGAGACAGACAAGGTGGAGAAATGATGTGGGATTCCCCTCTATGCTGTAATTACCATTAATGAATAAAAAAACTGCTTTGGACCTATAGCAGGGCAGAACTTAACTAGGCAGGGAAATCTAAACTGAATATTGAGAGGAAGAAGGCAGAGTCAGGGAGAAGCCATGGAGGTGCCACAGGAGATAGACATGTGGTAGGCCACGACCTCATGGTGATGCACAGATTAATGGAGATGGGTTTAAATTAAGATGTACAAATTAGCAAATAAGAAGCTAGAACTAATGGACCAAGCAGTGATTTAAATAATATGGTTTCTGTGTGACTATTTTGGGAGTCTGGGTAGCTGGAAAATGAATAAGCAGCCTCAATACAACAGAGAAGAAAGAAGAAGCAGGGCTAAAACACAGGGGAAAGACAGTTTCTTGGTACTTGCACTAGCCTGAGTAATACTGACCCTCACAACAACTAGTTTATTCTTAGAGAAAAGAATTTAAACACCTCTTTAGTTAGGGATTTATGTGGTGAGAACAATTCTGCATCCACAAACCTTCAATAGAGTTTAAGTGGTTAAAATTCACATGTAATTTTCTGGGCTAAGGGTGGTACAGAGACAAAGGGAGTGGCCAGCCAATGGCTAGCCCAGCCTGAGAATCGTACGATGAGAGTAAGCCTACCACTGACACTGCCTGGAGCTTCAGAAACTGAGGCTGGGAGACCCAGAGACAAAGGAAAGAACCAATACAACTGTAGAAAAAAAAAGTCAGAGTAATGATGTCTAATGATATTCTATTATACTCATAGATTGGTGTTTCACCCAACTGTCATCACAGAGCCTTCATTCAGCGACTGATAGAAACAGATGCAGAGACACACAGCTGAACATTATGTCGAGCTCAGAGAATCCTGCTGAAGAGAGGGAGAAAGGAAGAATGGATCGTAGGAGCTAGAGGTGTCAAGGACATTACACGAAAACCCACATGGGCTCAAAAGAGCCCAAAGAGGCTGAACTGACCAGCAGGGAGTCTTCATGAAACTGACCTAGGCCCTCTGCACATGTGTGACAGTTGCTTAGCTTGGTTGTCTTGTGGGACTCCTAAAGTGGGAACAGGGGTGATCTTTAACTCTTTTACTAGTGTTCAGGACCCTATCCCTCATACTGGGCTGCCTAGCCCAGCTTAATACATGGAGAGGTGTTTAGTAAAGTTGATATGCCATGTTTTGTTAATATCCATGGGAAACTGGTCCTTTTCTGAACAGAAATGGAGGAGAAGTGTGTTGGTAGGGCAAAGAGGAGGTGGGTGCTGGGAGGAAAGGAGGAAGGAGAAACTGCAATCAGAATATAAAAATAAATATATTTAATTTTTTAAAAAAATTCAACTTTTACTATGACTTATAGGAATTAAGACACAAGACTGGGTATGATCAACCAACCAACTAGTCTCCTCTCACTACAAAAAGCATTAAATAGCATCTAAACCAAACAATTACTTTACCATGTCAAAAATCTTATTCATTAAAATGAAATATTAATGACCAACTTAGCTATCAAAATATAATTGTACAACTCCAGCATTTTATTAATTTCTTTTTAAAAATTATCTTTTCTCATTTAACATACCTATCCCAGTTCCCACTCCCTCTTCTCCTCCCACTTCTTCCACTTTCCCTTCCTCTACACCCTTCCCATCCCCCATCCACACTTCAGAAAGGGTAAGGCTTCCCATGGGAAGTCACCAAAGTCCAGCACATTGCTTTGAGGCAGGAACAAGACTCTCCTCATTATATCTAAATTGACCAAGGTATACCTCCAAAGAGAATGGGTTCCAAAAGCCAGTATAAGAAGTAGGAATAAGCCGGGCGGTGGTGGCACATGCATTTAATCCCAGCACTCAGGAGGCAGAGGCAGGCAGATCTCCGTGGAGTTCGAGGCCCGCCTGGTCTAGAAGAGCTAGTTCCAGGACAGGAACCAAAAAGCTATGGAGAAACCCTGTCTTGAAAATCCAAAAATAAATAAATAAACAAACAAACAAACAAATAAATAAATAATCCTGGTCTCACTGCCAGTGGCCCCACAGTCTGCCCCAGCCAAGCAACTGTCACCCACATACATAGGGCCTAGTTTGGTCCCATATTGGGCTAGCGAGGCAGAGTTGGAGATCCCATTAGCTCAGGTAAGCTGTTTTAGTGGGTATCCCCATCAGGGTCTTGACTTCTTTGCTCACATTCTTTGACTGGCCTGGTCCTGTAGTCAGATTGATGACTGTCTTAAACGTTATCAGAGAACCTTCATCCAGCAGCTGATGGCAGCAGATGCAAAGAACCACACAAGAGCACTGGGTTGAGCTTCCAAGGTCCAGTCAAAGAGTGGGAGGAGTAAAACTCCATCTTAAACTGCATGAATTCCATAACATGCATTTTTGTTTCTGGTATCAGAGAAGTTAATGTCAAATTGTACTATTCCATGGAATTCTACAGCTCGCTGAATCATGCTTTGATAGTATTTATATACCATGCTTATTTTCTTCTATTTCATTTCAGTTTTAAGACAGGGTCTTGAGTAGCCTTGAACTTGCTACGTAGTGAAGGTTGACCTTCAACTTCTGATCTTCTTGCCCCTACACTGTAATGCTGAAATTATAGTCCCGTGACACCAAGCCCAGCTGGCACATATCTGTAAATTGAAATCAAAGTTCTAATGCTATGTTAAAAGAAAACTAAAATCCAAAAACAGTCTAATGTCAACACTAACCACAGGCACAAGTACATTAGGATTCATAGTTCACTAAATAGAAAAATTAGAAAGACATAATCTATCTGACTATTATATACCATTTCCATAATTTATTTATGTTAATGAACATAACTAAGGAAACTCTAAAGATAGTGGTTCTCATCCTGTTGGTCATAACCCCTTTGGGACGAATGACCCTTTCATAGGGATCATGTAAAGACCATCAAAAAACCACAGATACTTACATTACAATTCATAACAGTAGCAAGGTATAGTTAAGAAGTAGCAACACAAGTGATTTTATGGTTGGAAGTCACAACATGAGCAAACTGTATTAAAGGGTTGCAAAGTTAGGAAGATTGAAAACCTCTGCTCTAACGGGACTTATTTCCCTTGGGAAAACTGCTAACTTCCATCTTCAAAACACCACCTTTCCCTGAACACCCCAGCACCTGCAGGCTGGCTTATCTAGCAACTGGGTTTCCTGCAGAGAATCACAGCTGACCTTTTTGATTTCCATTTAGCTATTGCTTTGCAGCTAAAATGACTGTCTTTGCTACTTAGCTCTTAAGGGCACGTCTGTGGTTCCAATTCCTAAAGCTTTATGTCTTAGGTCTGTGGAGTCTGGTGATGCCTTCCTTCCCTCTGGAGAATGACAAAGATCTAAAAGCACGCAGCAATTGTAGAGACGGATTCCTTTAATTATTGATGAACCATTTTGTTTAGTATTACTTAAGGACAAATACCCCAACAGGAGGTGCATTTAGAAGCCCGTGCTCTAGTCCGTGTCAACTAAAAATGCCTACACACCTCAGCTTGTCTAAGGATGTCACATTATGAGGTGACCTTTGATGACAAGCTCTTCACTTTTCAAAACATTTTAGAGTACTTAATGTTTAATTGAAAAGGGGCCATTTTGTCCTTGCTGCTTCTTGGAGTAACATGCCTGAAAAAGAGACAGGAAAACATTAGAAGTTGCTGCAGCCTCAGCAGTAGGATCTGGGGTCAGGTGGGCTCTCTAAGTCCAGGCTCCCCTCAGCCCTTCCCTGACCCCACCAGCTGTGTCCAGGCCTGATGAGGGACTTCTCTTTTCTACACATTTCTATTTAAAAAAAAAAAAAACTTAATGAATAGTCCCAGAAATAGTCAAACCACATGGTTTTTCTCTTTGATGTGTTGTTTTGTGATAACTCCCAGAAGACTGACAGGATCGTAAGACAGAGAAAGAGACTTCACAGGAGGAAAAGCTGTAAGAATCGGCCCTAATTTGATGTGAAATACACACAAACTGTTTGTGGGGTAATCTCCATACACTGCGAGTCTCTAATTCTAGCCAAATGACAATTAGCAGTCAATTAAATTTAGGCAGGGTACCAAGCACCAATCCCAAAGGCTTCAGAGTCTTCAGTTTTACAGGCACTGAAAGTACAGTAAATACATCCCACAAAATACTGACAATATCTTGTTATAAAACCACACAGACACAAGGACAGGCAGAAAAACTTTTCTTCCATAATTCTAGCCCTGAACCACACTCTGCACAGAAGGTAGAGCCAACATTTTACATACATGACTTTGATTATTTGAAGTAGAGAAACCCCAAAAGTGGAGCATGTGGGAGACTCAGGTGTCCTGGGCAGAGAGTAACCCCACACCATATCCCTGAGGGCCCTTGGGGATGCTGTGAGCATCTGCAAACACATAAAAGAGTAAGCAGCTGAATGCCTGCATGTGGCCAGCCATATATCCAGTACAGTAGACATCTGCAGAATGAAATGCAAGATGGTATCCACAGTCTTCAGGAAAATTTCTAGATAAATAAAGATTTATACATAAAGCACTCAATGACAATTGTGAACAGTTACAGCCTCGTGTACCGAAGCATCCGACAAGAAGGTCTTTATCCATACCCCATGTCTAATTTCTTTAAGAAACGCAACCTTCCCAGGAGCAGGAACCCTAGAACGTTGCCCAGGCTTCTTCTGGGTTGTGGTTCTTTGGCACCACTTTAACCACCACCTGGTAATGTGGGAAGGAATTATTCACTCTGTATTAGTGTGAGAGGGATATTAAAAATAGCAAGGACCTTCCCAAGCTTTCGGACTCTTTTCTGCCATGATAGGATTGTTCCTCGTGTATTTTGAATGTTCTAGACACTCAGCTAAGTGTCATAAGCAGTGATATCTTGTGAGCACTATCCCAATACATCCCCAAAATAAAGGTCCTATTTGATATTTCACCTGAGACAGTGAGTCAGGCCTTTTCAAACACGTAACGTATTATCCAGAAATAACGGCCATTTGATGAGGTTTGGGATAACGCTATGTTAGAGGTGGTATGGTCATTGTTCAGTCCACCCATCCTCCTTGCCTTTGATTTTCATAGCTTCGGAAACATTTCAAGGTAGTCAGCTTATAAAATACTCAGAAAATTGTAATATATATACATATATATATATATATATGAAGGCTGTGACTTTTTCTCATTATACCATCTACTGTGCTGATTCAGAGGCTCAGATAGATACAAGAGAGGGGGTTGAGGCAGGGGAAAAGATAGAGATAAAAATAAAGACGTTGATGTCAAGGGTTTTCTGACATAGATACTTCTAAATGAGGTACAGGTCGCTGCCTCATACTCTTTAGTCCTAGTAATTATAAAGCAGAAGCCATCTCACGTCTTTTTTAATGCTTTTGGCTAGTTCTTACATCCTTCCTCCAAACTATTCTTTCTGATCCAAGCCCCAAATTTCTGATTATTCTGTCTAAGAAGCTTCTGGGAAAAACAACAACAAAGACCAACAAACAAAGCAAAATTATTTGTTGATGTGAAGTCTGACTTTAAAGTGAAAATGCTATTTAATATTTAAAAATCCACCCTTTGGAAATACTATGGTCACTTCCCAGGGCCGCCCCATTAGCAAATTGTGGAAGGTTGTGTAAGAGTTTTCTGGATTAGAGCTACACCGCTCTGTCAGATGAAAGTTTCCTACAGAATTACCGATACCTCAAGGATGACACATTGGTGTGGCCAATCCTTCTGTATATGTGCTGCTTTTATTGGTTAATGAATAAAGAAACTGCTCTGAACCTATAGCAGTGCAGGGAACATATGCTGTTTTAGAGAAAAAGCCTTGAAGAAGAGAGCATTTATCAATTCAACACCCATTATAGTTTGTTTGATTATTTTAATTAGAAATACATTTTTCTTAGTACTGTGGTAAATGGGGTTTTACCATTTAAACATCAATAAGACTAAGAGAGTTAAAATGGGCACTGAGATTTAATAGACCAAGGGTCAAGTTGTCTGTGTATGTGTGTGTGTGTGTGTGTGTGTGTGTGTGTGTGGTGTGTGTGTGTGGTGTGTGTGTGTGTGTGTGTGTGTGTGTGTGTGGTATGTGCATGCTTGTGTGCTTGTATGTTGGTGTGTTTAGTCCAGACATCTACCTCTCTCCACCTTACCTCTTGAGACAGGGCTTCTATCTGAACCTAGAGTTTATTGATCAGGAAAGACTAGCTGGCTATCCATCTCTAGGGATGACCTGACTCTGCCACCCCAGTACCGTGTATTGTGTGCATGTGCCACTACACTAGGGTTGGTTTTTGTGCGTGTGGCTGAGGATCTAAACTTCAGGTTGGCTGGCCAGGTGCTTTGCCGCCAGAGCTATTTCCCCAGCCCGGGAACTTGTTGGCTAATCTGTTAATGAAGAAGATCCTTTCAGAAGGTTTCAGGAATTTTGTGTTATTTTCCTCTCTCTTCTATACATGGCAAAGTGTGTCATTAAAGATTTATGATTCCACTTGGGGTCTTTGTTGAGTCCACCTTCAGGTCTACAAGTAAGTTAATATAGGACTGATTTTATCAGCAAGCCTTTCCCTATCCATCTTTCCTGAATGAATTTTTTTTGGGCGTAAAAAAAAAGCAACAGTTGTATTTATTCGAGACATGAGTTGTCTACACACCTTTCCTTCGGATGGCTAGATTCAGCACAACGGTGAGATGTCATGTTTAAGGTTTAGTACAGAACAGCTGCCCCTGAGATCTAGCCGTCTCTCCCTGTATGGAAGGCAAGGGAACAATGTGAGCTGTGCCTCCTTAGCCCACTTCCCTGGGATGCTGGCTTTGTCAGACAATGCTGCTTTGCTATCTTCCTAGTAAATATTTCTTTTTAAAGAACAGGATACTATCTACTTCCTGATGTGACCTCAGTCTTGCCTTCAGTTACAAAAGACAGAGGGAAGCCTTCCACGGTTACCATGCAGGCAAAATGACCGAACTCTTTTTTTTTTTTTTAAGTTGGAAGGTCTCAAGTTCAAATCCCTCTTGCACCAATTACTATGTCTATGATATAAGCACATTATGTAATGACCATGTGTCTCAGTCTCCTCACCTATAAAATAAAACTTAAAACTGTTGTGTACCCTCCTGATGCCCTTAAAACCATGAGTGTATCAGTGCTTTTTTTGTTTGTTTGTTTTTTGAGACAGGGTTTCTCTGTGGTTTTGGAGCCTGTCCTGGAACTAGCTCTTGTAGACCAGGCTGGTCTCGAACTCACAGAGATCCGCCTGCCTCTGCCTCTGCCTCCCAAGTGCTGGGATTAAAGGCATGCACTACCATCGCCCGGCTGTATCAGAGTTTTTTAATTATATCTGTGGCCATCAAAATAATGAACTCTTTTCAAAATTATGAGTTAAAAACATTTGCTAGAAAATCAACGTAAAATATGCCCTAATATAAATATTTGCCCAAGAGTTCAGGAATTCCATTTGGGAATTGTCACCTTTGAAAGACTGGCTTTTCTCTGTGAAATTGTAACAGCAGCCTATGACCTAAGATAAAAGGTATATGATTTTCAGGGTATGGAAACCCTAGGCTAGCTCATGTGCTGAAAACTTCTCCACTCTGCAGGAGCTCAGTCCTTCGGTCATTGGGTATAGGAGCAAATAATACATCTTAATTGACATGCTTGGAATAAACATCAGAGTGTCTGAAGGAAAAGATATCCCTAGAATATATCTTCAAACTGAGTTTCAGATCTCACAAGTCAAAATTCAAAGTTGCATTGAGTAAATGGATGAATGGATCCCTACCATCCTTTTTTTTGAGATCAGTTTTGAAGAATAAGGCGATGCAACAGAAAGGGACACATGCTTCATGCCAACGCATGCATGTTACACAGCAGCTATCTGTGTAAGTTCTCTTCTCTGTCGGCAGTAACCTCACTGTCATTCCAGTTCAAATGAAAGCCATGACTAATTATCAAGACTCCATGAGATACTTTTTCCTTCTACTAATATTAACATAAATATTAAATTTTATGGGTAAGACTGGAAGGTTGAGGGGGACTAGGGTGATTGAGGATGCTTCGTGTGTGTTGCTATTTTGAATCTGTCCAATAACTGGCCCATGGCACCCACATTATCAAATCGTGCAGGTATGAATGTATGCAGTGCCCTGAGTGTCTGACCCTAGCGATTCCCTCTCCTGTTTTTCATTAATCTAGTTAGAGGTTTGCCATTTTTAAATCCTTTCTCACAGACCCTACTTTGGGTTTCATAGATTTCCCAATGCGTTCCCTGTTTTCAGCTCTGTGGTTCATGCTCTGATCATGGCCATATTGGTTGAGCTTCAGTTATTAGTCTCTAGATTTAATTATAGAAATTTCGATTTTAAATTATATTGTAATAGATGGACTAACTGGCAACAGTTAGCAATCACTATTTATAATCTTATTTATACAATATTATGAGGTTGATAGGTTAAGATCCATCATAGTCTCTGCAGGCACACAGTTTTTCTTAGTTCCAGAGGCTGCAAGTCCAAGCTCAGGATGCTGGCAGATCTGTGCCTTAGACAGGTCATTTCCTGGTTTATATTCTTGCCCCACTTTCATATGGTGGATGGCTCAAATGATGCTCATGGATGCTCTCTGGGGACACATTTTCCATTCCTGAAGGTTGCACCACAATTGCTTTCCAGTATTCCACCAAACATTGTCATCTTGGAGGCTAGATTTCAACATGTGGATTTGTGGAAGAAATGGACATTCATCTAGGATTTTCTGAAAATTAATTTGAAATGCAGCATTGTGGCTATTAAAATTTATTCTTCATAAAATAGTAACATCTAGAAATCTGATTGATAACTCGTAGTAAACATACTTTTTCCTCAAACTCTGCTTTGTATAATTTTCAAGTGTCCCTCTCAATCTGCATCTCTTTGTGTGTGGGTAAGGTCCCAGATACTGGGGAGTGAATGCATAACCCTGCAGGTGGATGGCAAATCTTCCTGAAAGTCACCAGCAAGACTCCTACTGGCTGTTATTCAGGGTTTTTTAGATAATTTGATGACTTCAGACACAGCATAAGTATCTGTTCCCCAGAAATAGTCCTCCAAGATTTTGTAAGATTAATATTGAGGCCTATGTCACTGTTACCAACAGTCCATAGTGATTTTCCTTAATATCAAGTCAGTAAAAAGTCTATGACCAACACCTGCCCTCAGCTGCCTCCAGGGATGGCAGACGCCTCCTGACAGAAGCATTTTGAGCTCCTGTGGGGAAGTGATTATATAATTCCTAGAATAAATAACTCTTTTGAACCCTCCAGAAGTGGGTTGAGCTGGCAAATCCCCAAACCACCTTGAAGCTGAGTCAACCTTGAAGGGGGGTGGCTGATTTTTAATCAAGCCCTGAATCAACTCTTCTACAGAGACAAAAAAAATGTATATATGAGTATCTGTACAGATTGACAGAAACTTGTAGACAGAAATCAAGTTGCTTTTTGAAGAGTCACCAATACCTACACCCTCTCTCAGCCAGCACTATTGCGGAAGGCACTTCTGAAAGTACCGGGTGCTTGCAAAAAACAGTGACTTCAAGGTATCTACACGCATGAATTCTTCCCCCTCTAGTCCAGTTTGAGGAAGAGGAGGACTGAGTTATAGCTCATGACTCAGTTTCTTAATTCTGATTTTTCTCTGAAAAGTCTTTTGTTGTGTTTTGATCACAAAAATCACACCCACTAATGCACACTTACATATTCGAGTGTTTGTATATTTTGTATAGTGATGTACATAATGCCAGACACGTGTCCCTTACCAAGATGTTAGGAACATTATTGCTATTTATGTTAAATGACTAAATAAGCCTTAAAGGTCAAGTGAGTCTAGCTTCAGGCAATTAACTGCAACAGGTATCTGGTGATTGTCTTTGCCCCAGCCGAACAAGTAGAACCAATAGTCTCTTAAATACATAATTGCAGGAGGAAGAAGCTTTGACCCTCTCAGGCTGCAGAAATAAGCGATGCTACTTTTGAATGTCTACAGTGCCTCAGGCCCTCTGTTTGGCAACACCAGCCCTCTGAGACCTCTAGGCCCTATCCAGCATGCAAAAATAGTTAAACCTCTGCAGATTCTAGGTGAGGAAATTGAGTTTCCAAAATGTTAATAAAACTTGCCGAGAGAGAGAGAGAGAGAAAGAGAGAGAGAGAGAGAGAGAGAGAGAGAGAGAGAGAGAGAGAGAGAGAGAGAGAGAGAGAATGAGAGAATATTAGTTGGAGAAGACTGAATCCAAGCACTGTGCCATCCCAAAGCCTGAGCTTTTCTGGTCCTTACCACATCCCCAGCGAATCAAAAGAGAGGGTGCTTAGAATTAGCATGTTCTCTCACCAAGCAAGGCAAGCAAGGAGGAGGTCTGCTGTCTAAGCTAATGCTGACATCACTGAAGAAAACACGTGGAGGCAGCTGACTGAACCAAAATGACATTAGAGCTTGGGTTGAAAAGGAGGAAGACCATCAGTTTGTGGGGGTAGTCATAGGAAAGATGGTGAGGAGACGCTCGTCCGATGTGCTGGACAGCACAACCCTCATGTCAGGTGAAAGTGTATTTCTCAGCCCCATCTTCAGCATCCCAAGCCTGCACTTTTCCCAGCCACTTTTGCTCAGCTCTCTCTGGTTTCCTACTAGATGCTGACTACATTTAAGCTTAGGATCACACTTTTCTTTCTTCTAGGTTTCTTTTCCCCCTGTCCGAGAAACATGGGAGAAAGAAAAGGAACTAGATATCCAGACAGGGCTTTGGCAGTGGGTTTTGTAGAAAGTGCTCCTCTGAGTGGCATCCCCAGCTACGTCCTTGTTTCCATGTCCTGAGTCTGAACCCATGAGCTCTGTGGCCACACCTACCACCAAACACCAAGATTACCATCAGTGTTTTCTTCAACCCAGATCTCCATACTACAGACCATTTTGTGGGTTGGAACGGCTCCTCATTTTCTCTGTCTTCCCAGTCCTAGGTACCTGGATAGAGGCTGTATAAAGACCATGTCACTGATGAGAGTGAGAACCACCACCATCAGTATGAACTAGAGAATGACTATTTCCAGAGCCCTATCTCCAACAGAAACATATACCCTCAGAAGACACCAGGGCAAGTTTCCAGCACACGGCGGTAGATCCTTTCATCTCTACCCACATGGCTTCAGCATCAAGACAAAAGTTCTTTCTCACCAGATGCACAGTGTGGATCAGAATTCCATTCTCAGATGTTTCCTGACTTTAATTAATCTTCAGAAGAACCACTGACAATCCAGCAAGCAAGGGAATTATCCATGTGTTTCCATAATCGTGTGCGCAATGCCAAGTCACACACCAACCCTTCTACCATATTCTTCAGGGCATCATAATGAGGAGGGCTCCTCTAGCCAGCAGCTGCCAGGGATATTACTGTTTGGACAGAACCCAATTATGGTGCATCCTTCTTAATTAATGTAATTATCAAAGGAATCTATAAAAATAGGGCTCTAATTAATTGTGTCCAATTAAGATTTAAAATTATAAATCCAGTGATTATAATTTCATGTATTAGGTGTGATATTGCAATTCATGAGAAATACTTCTGCAGGAGGCAAACGGCAATTTGATACTTTCATCGGCAGAAAGAAAGATTTTAAACCTATGGATATTAAATTAGGTCTTAGATATTATGGCTGACAAATGAAGGTCACTGGTCCCCAAACCTCACCATCATAATATGACAATTATTTACAAATATGTAAATATATAATGCATGCATATCTAATGCATATATACATATATGCACATATAAATATGCACTTATATTTAACCTATTAAACTTCAAGTTTAATTCTGAAAATGGTTTCTCCTTCAAAACACGTAAAGGGCAAAGAGGAAAAAAAGCATTGTGAGATGTGAAAAGGAAGGGGTAGCGGGGATTTAATGCAAGCATACTGTAGGGAGGCACCGAAACATTTTATTCTCACACACTGAAGACAAAAATGGTGAAGTTTTCCCTTCTGTCTCTGGTTCCCAGCAGATCTTTTGCTAGGCTTCAGTTCATACCAATAAGCCCAGAGAGGGAAAATGTAATAAAAATTAGATGTTCTCATCTTCAGGACCATTGTGGATTTTCTCAACTTATATAACGAGCTAACAAAGTTCACTTACAAGAGTAGCATAAGAGAAATTCTTCAAGGCAGACCCTGGGACATTCATAACTTAGCCCACTGCGATTCCACACATTTCGACTGGCATCACAAGAAGGACCAGTGATATTTCCCCAGACAGATGGAAGGTACCTTATGCAAGGAAGTGGGGTGCTTTCTCTCTGATGTCAAAATGCTGGGCAGGAGCCACTGTAATTCATTTTCATAAATGTCCTAAAGGCTATTTAGCTCCTTGTGTCTAATAAGGTCATGCTAAATTAGGGATTACAGATTGTAGCTGCCAAATGAAGGGCATGGGATCAAAAAAGCTCACCACCACACATATGAGAAATATATATGTGTATAAAATGCATACAATAAGCATGCACATATATTATGTGTTATATACATTTATATTTAATGCATATCCACACATAAAATATGCAACACAAATACTGATATTCCTTACCATACCCACTCACACCCTGGTAGCAGAGTTCTTGCCATGCATTTATCGTATTTGTGAAAACTCTTAAACATTTACATGTAGACTCACAACCACAGATTCTGATACACATGTAGACACCGAAGTGTCTGCACTGAGACATCGAATCTAGGAGAAAGAGCGTGTCTGCACGCTATCTTCCTTGCTCATGCCTAGTCCCAGCATGTGTTTTCTTCCTAGAGTTTCTGTGAACCAGCACACGCAGAGGAGACGGCACCGAGGTTTCCTGGGCAGTCTGCAGCAGAAGGTGAAGCAGAAAGCAGGGATTATGACTGCATCAATTTAACTCTCAATTATGAGCTCCCATGTCTCCTGAGCAGACCCAAGGGAGGGGAGAATTAAAGCCTTGGACTGTGGGCCTGGGAAGATCACGAAGCCTCACACAGTCTCTCTAGGTCTGGAGACAGACATCCTTTGGATATGACTGGCAGAGGCTCAGGCTTTCAACAGAGACACTTGATGCATAGAAGACGTGGCACTGTGGCCACATGGAGACCCATCTGTCACAGTGGCATCCTGCCGATTTCAAAGTTGCTTGAATCTTTTCAGCAAATTCTAGGTACCACGCAGGAGTGGATCATCTCAGGGAGTCAGGGTAGAACCCCAAGTGTCATCTCTTTCACGGAAAAAAAAAATCCATGTTCCCATCCCCCAACCCTCCCCCAGTGTCTTGAACGAAGCACACCTGTGGCCACTTGTGTACAGAATGAGCTCCATTTGCCCTGGAAAGGCGAAGCCAGAACTTCAAAGGATATCCCGATGCCAAAAAGACAGGTGGTGTTCAGCAGGCATCTGATGAAGTCAGGAAGATAACTCAGGGCATAAAAATGTTTTCATAAAAGAAAGTAGAGTACGCTCCACAGGAACACTTTGAGGGCAGTCTGTCTATGGCCACAATTATGGAGCTAAATCAAATGTTAGCACATTTTGGTTGCAAGAACATGGGCTAATTCTGAATTAAGGACTTGTTCTCAGCATCAGCAGATATTGCTGGCAGTGCTCAGGGGTGACATAAAAATAAGACCCAATCTTTTGTAAAGCTCGTCCTGGTGACAGGACTGCATGCACCGGAATGCTGAGTGCAGTGTCCAGTCTTCAAGGCAACTGTGCGCCCGTGAAGATGATGTTGTGCCATGGCCGAGAGCGGGCTCCTCCCGCATTTGCATTGAAATCTGAAAGCTGAAGGCAGTTGTCTAGGAATAGAAAATGCACATGCGCCCTTCAAATTTCATAATTTCATTTCCCCTAACAGCTGATTTCAGTCCCGTTGTGTATATAGGCCACAATTCCTTGACTTTTCTTCTGTTGGCACACATCTAGACCGGTGACATTTCCTAGTGATTAGGAACAGCGTAGCAAGGAACAGTGCTGGTAAGTGTCTCTGTGGAGGGGCACAGAGAGGGGAAGCAGTCTCAGAGGGACCCATGTCACAATTTTCTCTCATCTCAGGATCCTAACTTTTAACATATGTATATGGTGTTAAGAAGCATTGTAGGGGAGGTTACTCTCAAATTACAGAGGAGACCACAGAGGAAGCAAAAGATATGGGAAGAAGCGCAGTGGACAGAGGTCACCCACGACATGACAGTGTAAGGGGGCCTGCTGGAGAGAAAGCAGAGTGGGCAGAGGGCTGTGGAATAGCAGGAAGAAAAACAACAAAAGGAAATATGCCTTAAAATATTCCATAAAGAAACCCAATTCTTTGTAAGGTAATTATTTTTTTAAAGACGTGGCAATCAACACTTGCCTTCGTAGTGGAACAGTTCAGGGACTGGAAAAGATGAACAGAGTTTTCTGCCGTCAAACTCCTCAGTCATAACCCCACTGCAAATACTGTGCCTCAAAAGTTTGACAATTGTCTTTGAGGGTGATTGTGTTTAATCGAGTCTTCTATGCTCCTATGGCTGTAGGGACACTATGGGAAAGGCTAGGCTCTCCTGAACCTGAAGGAAACACTAAACTCTATGACAGTGGTTCCCAACCTCCCCAATTCTAAGACCCTTTAATTCAGTTCCTCATGTTGTGGTGACCCCCAACCATAAAATTATTTCCTGATACTTTATAACTGTAATTTTGCTACTGTAATGGATCGTAACGTAAATGTCCGATATGTGAGCACTGCAAAAGGGTCGTTTGACTTTCCCAAAGGGTCACAAGACCCAGTTTGAGACCCACCACTCTAGACTAATATTGAAGGTGGGTCATAGACTTTCCAGAACTGTGAGGGCATTGTACCCGGAAGGAATACGTTCTTCTACGGCTGTCAGCATCACATCCCCCGACTATACAATGTCTTCTCTCTAGTGCTGGTACTATAGTTGCATGCTGCCATTCTAGGTTTTTCCGGTGCTGGGAATCCAGGCTCAGGCAGGTCCTCACGCTTGTGCAGCAAGCACTTTATTGTCTTAGCCAACTCCCCAGTCTTCTACTGCATCCTATCAATAATAAGCTCAGTAAAGGAATCTAAGGCAAATAATAACTCAGAACCTGTTGAACTCAATGGCGGCCACTCACAAGGCAGGTGGTGACACATACCTGCAGTATTTGTAAGATAGGACACGGTATTTCCTGACAGTTTATACGGATGAAGCACAACCTTTTAGACCACTCAAAGTATTTATCTCTTTCTCTAATATGTCTGTTACAGATAATTCTTCTCACAGTTGTTTCAAATAACTTCCCCAGGTGACAGACTTTTTAATCTATCTTGTAATCTTCACAGGGCAAAGCTGGAATGTTAACAATTAAGTCTCAAGGACGACATGAAATGCACGTTGGCAGGGCTACCTTACATATCTTGAATATATACTTATGTCCTAAAATCAAGTCTGAGAAAAATACGTTTCCAAAGAGAAGTACCATTCTTTCATGAGATCATTTTACCTAGTGGTCATGGATAGAGTTACTTACAACTCTCTCTTAGAAGCTGTGTTTGTGGCTGAGTCTTAGAAGCTTCCAACTTCCAAGGAACATATACAGTTTCATTACATGAGTATATAAAGGTTTCTGGGACTGGCCAAAATAAATGCACTGGCTGTTCTTAGCTACAGTGTAGAACACAGTGACCTATTATGTAGAAATACTGGGAAAACCTAAATTACACCCTAAGATCTATTTCAGTCTTCCAAAACTACCTCAAAAGTTATGCTTATTTTGCTTGAATGTGCTGTAGAATGTGATTTTGTAGAATTTTTTATCTTCTTTAAGCTCATTCTTACAATGCAGTATGTTGCATGAATACGTATGCACTTACAGGGAGTGCCCTCTTTGCACATTTTTTTTGCCTCCAGAAAGATTCACATCAATATAGCAGCAGCTTGAGCTGTTAGCTGACCAAGTCTTCCTTGTAGCCAGTCTCCTATCCTTTGATCCTCTTCTTATTCCAAATACTCATGTGTGTGGGAACAACTGGTTTCTGTAGCCAAGATACAGTCACATTCATAACTCTCCCCACCTTTGCCCAAAGTTAAATGCAGACAGAACTTCTATGGAGGCAGAAGAGGTTTGACAGTTGGGAGGATATTAGAAATTGAGTTAAGAGTATCAGCTGTACTGACATGGAGCTGGGGATCGGTGTTTCAAAAGTCTTGCATAGGCTTTAACTGTGGATGGAAATTCTTTACATTTTCTTTCCTCCTCCTTCTCTTCCTCATCATTATCATCATCATCATCCTCTTCCTGCCCATACTCTTCCTTGCCTTCTTCCTTTTCCCTTTTCTCCTCTTCTTCCTCTTTCTCTTTCTCCTCATCCCATTTCTCTCTGTCCACTACCACCCCTCTTCCTCCTGTTTAGCAATACACTATTTTAATTGATGGCTTGCACTGCATGTCTTCATCTTGCAGTACACAACCTTGTGATTCAAAAGCATATGCACTTTGAAAAATGAACAAACGCATCCTATTAACGCAGGCACTGCCTTATGTAATTAGTACAAAAAGGATTGATAGTTAGAAAGAAGCCTCTTTAGGTTTCATTGTGGACAGGATAAGGCTGTGGACTGGGGGTTTTCATTCTATAAGGCTCCCTTTAAGCACAATGTCAAGGAAAAGCTTCTACAAGACCACCAATGATTAGGGTTCAGACCGTTACAGAAGCTCAGGTGGCTGCCCTGGGGGAGAAGCCATTCTGCAGTCCTAAGGCTTCATGTTCTTCTGAAAGTGTAAGGAAGATGACAGTAACTACAGCAGGGGGCTTTTTGCAGTAATCAATTGGATGGGGCAAAATGTGCCTGGCATAAACTCCATCACATACACACTTTACCGTGCAGGGGTACCCTCAGGTTCGGAACTCCAGCAGCTGGCAAGTCACATTGAATTTTGAAAACAGTAATAATCACAGAGAGGTTTACAATGTTCTTTCTTTCTTTCTTTCTTTCTTTCTTTCTTTCTTTCTCCTTTTACATCACTTAAAACTGGCATCACTTGAAACTGACATCAGGATGAGAGTAGAGGTGTAGTAGTGATGGAGCCACTTTTGCCCTGGTGCTTCTGAGCTGAGCTAGTAGTCAGTACCATACGGGGAAAAAGAGTTTGGCAGTTTCTATGCTGAGCAGGAATTTGACATGCTCTGTTAATGCAAATATGGAGCATAATTTCTTTTCTGATTTACATGCTTTATTTATCTTTATATGACTAAGATAATTGCAAACACTTTATAAGGTAATTTAATCAAAATTTCTCATCTCATAAAAACTCTTAACAATCTTATGTAAACAGAGCTTTCCTTTTGAAAATTTGATAAGTTTCCATGCCATTTTCTGTTAGCGATCAATCTATATGAGTTTTGGATAAATTATTTCTCATCAAACATGTTAAACGGAAAATCCCTATAGAACTAACATAAATAGAATGCTATCTGAGACTCACTCAATTGTTTTCCACCATGTTCACTAGGTATCATTTCATACTTTAGTATTTGTATCTATGTATGTTACACATATTTTTTGTGTGCACTTGAGGGAACTCGGGAGAACATGTGGAATTCAGAGGTCAATGCCCTCAGGTGTCTGTCTCTTCTAGCCTTAGCCTGATTTGTAGAGAGCCACACTGAACGTAGAGCTCAGCCCTGCATGTGGGAAGGCTGTTCAGGGAGCTCCTGGTGTCTACTCGTTTCAGCCTCCTAAGTGCTGGGATCACAGGTGCGGGTCTCCACACCAGGCTTTATAGAGGTTGTTGGGAATGTGATCTCAAGTTCTCAAACATGTGTGGCAAGCATTTTGTCAACTTTACCATCTTCCCAGCATCAGAATTTTCAAAGACAATGAATGAAGATAATTTCTCCCATGTTTTCACGCACAGCAATAGACAGCGGAGAAAGGAACCCAGATCTTCTCTGAACACCTCACCCACTCTGCACCATGGAACTCGATGATCTTTTACACCAATTGTACTGCGAATGTTGAGCAAATCATTTCAACGTGTTTCTGGGACAAATGATCTGAGTTACTCTACATAAGAAGTGCACCGACTGGTTTTTCAAATGTTTTGGAATACTTCATGTTTTTAAGCCTAAATGCCAAGTTTGGACCTGAGGACACTAGCTTGTGCTTTTAAGTTTTTTATCTCTGAACTCTGGGTCATTAAGTAAAATTCCTAGATGACTTCATCAGAGAAAAATAAATACACACGATCACTGATGATTTGAGATGTGTGACTCTTTGTGACTTGATTTGTACTTGTGCCATTGGCTCACATCAAAGCAGACTTGAATTTCTAGATGTGAGTGTAGTCTGTATAACTTGGTCAGGTGTGGTCATAACTATAAGGCTTCTGTTTAGAGGATGTTCCATTTGTAGCCAAATCAAAACTTAGCGAGAGTAATAAACACCTGAAATACATTGTTCTGGGCTGCAGATGCATCTCAGTTGGGAAAGTGCTTGCCTGTGGTGCAGGAAGCCTCAGTCATGATATCCAGCACCATATAAAACAGGTAGAGAGGTATGTGCCTGTCATCCTGGCACTTGGAAGGGAGAATAAAAAAGACCAGGAGCTCAGGATTATCCTTGGCTCTATACACACACACACACACACACACACACACACACACACACACACACGATAGATGATAGATAAATAGATACAAAAAATAATATATATACATACACATATGTAAATGTACATATCTTATGAAAATTAATTTCAATAATTTAAAATCAACAATGCCATTGTAATCAGTGACTTCTAGTATTGTACTCTTTCTGACATTCTCTATATGGGAAAGTAAGTCCTGTTACATCCAATATATAAAATATACAAAATAATTATATACTTTATTTCTCTACTTTTATGCATGACAGCCAAGGGTTTATATTTGAGTTCGAGTACACTTCCGGCTGTTTGTTCTTTCCAGATGAGAACTCAAAAGCACAAAATGGAAAGCTCATATACAGCTAAATGATCAAACAAACAAACAAGCAAACGCATCTTTTGGAAGCGAACTTTGGCTTATGAATTTTTCTTAAATGATGCTTTATGACATTAGTGCTGATATTCATGAGACCATCACATCATAACTCAAAAAGACAAATGAATAAACGAATGTATCAGATGTAAACATGAATGTTTTATGGTCTTGAGTACAGGAGTAATAAAACACCCATCATTCCCTGTAATATCCTTCCCTCTGACTCTGTCGTAAGCGCTTTACTTCTTCTATATTTTCTCTATTTGCAAAATCTGCACATTTGACTCGGCAATTCTCTCACCTTAAAGTCACAGTCTCATCTCCTAGGAACTTAGGAATCTCAACACTGCATGTAACAATCGATGCATCAACTCTAGACACCTTCATTTTTTGTTAAATGTTTTACTTTGGTAAAGAAGCAATAGCAGGGCTATAAAGATGGATGACTCAGTGGTTGGCATGCTTGCTACTCTTGCAGATGACTCAAGAGTTCAATTTTCCACAGCCTAGTTGGGACAATCACAACCACCTCTAACTCTAAATCCAGGACTTGGGGACCACATACATTTCTTTTGGCCTCTCTGAGCACTGTACACACACATGCACATGTCCACAAGTTAAGTACAAAAACACACACACACACACACACACACACATATATAAATAATAAAATAAAACAAAATAAAAGGAAGTGGTGGGGATGTTAGAGGAAAACATCAAAATGTAACATTAAAGGAATGTATATGCCCCTAAATTATTAAATCCATTGTGAATTCATGTATCTGATAGGCTTCTGCTATCTCTTCCATTAGTTAGCACCAACAACCAATAGAGATTTTGCAACATATATTGAGCCTTGTTTTAGCCCCAATGTATTTATCCTCCATCTGTGCTGTCTGCTACCTACGGGCCTATGTTTTTTCTAAGTGTTTCTCTCTAGAAAGGTCTACAATTCTATTTAAATAATTTTTCATCAGCAGATTTCAAGCTTCTTCTGTTTATGACTTAGTAATAAATATTCACTTAAGTTGACTTATAAACCATTCACTTAGACCCCCACACCAGGCTTGAAAACAAAGGAAATAGTCACAGGACATACTTTTTTCTTCCTATGGTACCAAGGACTACACATCCTATCCCTCATTATGTCCTTTGCTGAATCCCCAAAAGAACTGTACCAATTGCTTTAAATTCAGTACTTAGTTAGCATGAGCACAAAGGTATCAACAGCCTTTCATATAGAATGATCACGTGGGCATCAATATCGGAGTTACTGGGATCAAGTCTACTTAGATATCCACCCATCTGAGATGATAGTTCGTTACCCAAATATCAACTTAACCATTGAGGACAGGGGTGTTATATAGAGCTACACTGTAGAAAATGACCCTGAGTCGTCTGCATTAGGCTGTCCTGGGTTGGAAGAAGCAACAGGCAAGGCCCACTCCTGGTTCAGCCAGGGAAGGAGCCATGGGGATGGGGCCCAAGGAAATCAAAATTACAAATAGAATCAGGTGAGACGTGTGGCGGACAGCTAGCTGTCACATGTCCCCTTTAACATCCTAAATCCCATGAGTTCCTACGTGATTCTTGCTTTCATCAGGTTACCAGTAAATCCTGTGACTTCTAATTGTCAGGATGTCCCTAGTTTTCCCTGAAGCTCCAGCCTATTTCAGTCTACCACATTCCCACTCAAATAAAAACTCTCCTGGATAGTACCTAGTTAACATCCACAGCGATTCCTTCAAATGCTAGAACATCCCTAGCCAAACTCTAGGGAAGAAGTAGAATTCCTTCAACTGAGCAAATACTCTACTTAGCTCTGCTCCCCTCAACCCCACGTGACTTGTCAGAAATATTTCCCAAAGGTCTTAAGTTGAAGGCATAGTCACCAACCTGTTCTATAACTGAGTAATAGAACTTTCAGTAGTAAGGACATTGGGGGTGCAGCCCTGAAGGGGATCCTCAGACTATGAATTCTTACTCGCTTTTGTCCTTTCTCTCTCCTTCATGGCCATCATGAGGCAAGCCTCCTTGCTCTCTATGCAAACCTGAAACAACCATGGACCGACATATAAGACACTGTGAGTCAAAGTCATTCTTTCTCATCTGCCACAGGGATGGGCAGCTGCCGACCTTCTCTGAACTCCATTCCTGGAATCCATTCCTTAGTTCTCTCTGTGGCGCCTCCATAGCTGTGGTGCAGCCCCAGACCTGCAGCGTACATCTCACAGCTTCTGCCATCTGCATAACCTAGATGTTTTCCTCCAGAAGGCCACCAGACCTCTTATTCCTTGACTCCCAGGGTCTCAAGTCAAAAAAAAAAAAAAAAAAAAAAAGAACTCTCTGCACAGGAAATTTTAATCTGTTCACCCATACATACACTTAATACCAGCTTCATGAACTTCCATGATCATTAATTCCAGTGGTTCTCCACCTTCCTAATGCTGAGACCCTTTAATACAGCTCCTCATGTTGTGGTGACCCCCAATCACAAAATTATTTCATGAGCAACCAAATTCAGTTATCAGTTCATAACTTTAATTTTGCTACTGTTATGAATAGCGATGTAAATATCTGATATGTGACCCCAGTGGGGTCGTGACCCACAAGTTGAGAACTGCTGATTTAATCACTAGGCCTTCATTCCAAAGAAAAAGGAGTCCATTTCTGTCACACAAGTGTCTCTGATTACTAGAATTGTCGCACAGCAGGGCCTCGGAAACATTTGTTTAATAAACATGTAAACTTGAACAAACTTTCTCCATGAGACACAAACTCTAACATGGAGGAAAGGGTCCATGAAGTTAAACCTGACATTCTTCTAATTTATGAGTTTACTCTGCACAGCTGTGCAGAAACTCAGAGCCACTGCAGTGGAGTGGGCTGCTAAGTGTGCCAACAGCTCACACCAGTACACACTCTAGCTGGCTTAATATGCCCCGCTATGATTGGCAAGAAGGGGAACACAATTACATTTATCACCTGTCTTCCCAAGGACTATCTCCTGCCAAACCCGGAATATTAATATGCCCTACCCCAGGTATCACTTTTGAGTTCATTTATATTGTAGAGACTAGCAGCTAATTTTCAATCTTAAATTAAAAAAAAAAAAGGGTTAGCGGGCTGTGCTAGAGTGTGTGAATATACATGCGGAGAACAGAAATTTAAACAGCAAATTTTCTATTTGTCTTATTACCTCAGAATCCAGAGGAGGCAGCTTCATCTCTTTTATACTTTCCTTTTCTACCACTGAATACAGTGTACAGAATTACACTGACCTGCAACCTTACAGATACTAACGAGATCTGAGCTGAAATTGAAACACACACACACACACACACACACACACACACAGAGCAAAAGTATATCTTTGCTTTTGATGGGAGGCCATGCAGAAATGAATTTACAACTAAGCACGCCAGGCATAAATGGTCCATTCACAATGGATTTGAGCTCAGTAGTCATACAAGCACAAGGATTTCCTATTGGAGAGGTATGATTGACTATCACATGTTAGTATTTGCTTTTATGTTAAATGAAGTGAAGTTATTTGGGGTAGAAGCAGAAGGCTGACATACAGTTCACCTCCTTCTCTGAAATAGTCCTTCTGCCTTCAGTTTTAAACAGGCTTGTGGTAGAAATGCTTCTGATAGGGGATGGAGCTCTTCTGCCCCTTGCTGTGGGGAGTAAACCTGTCATTTCTTTGCTGGTAGGCACAGCTTATACTTCACCTTAAGCCAACACCTATCAGGGAACCCGGCAATATTATTGCTCGTTGGTGTTGTTCTTTGCCAACGTCAAGTTCACAGCCTGATTCTCCATTTAGCCCGGTGGAGACTCACTCTGCTAAATGACGCAGAATGCCAATTCAACCTACTGGGAGCTGTGGCCAAAGGGCTGCCTAACCCACTGACTTCACCAGAAAAATAGACAATCATTTTAGTGTTTTCACTGTGAGCTAGATTTTTCATGTAAGACGAAAACAACATTCCTCCACATCTTGTCTCTCTTAGAGAAAAGAATTCAACGCATATTCCGGTCTGTAAGACCATTTAAAGTAATTGCAGATGATGTACAGTATTAAGCTGCTGCCAGCATGCTCTGATAACAGGATGGGTAGAACATGATCTTCTTATGAGGTAAGGTGAGGCTCAGAATCCCATGCACAGATTTCATCTTGCTAAATGTTTTAGGACATGGTATCATTTTTTGTTGGTTTCCACCCCTGGTTTTACTGGTTGGCACGTAGGCAGATATGTTCCATAAGTGTCCTTTGGACACTAGATAGCTTGTGGAACAAAGATTTACAAACCATGTGCCTGTCATACAAATCCAATGTAAAACTTAAAGGCTACAGAGCTGGAGAGATGTCTCGGTGGTTACGAGTGCTTGCTGCTCCTGCCAGAGACCGCAGTTTGGTTCCCAGCACATATATTCACAGCCCACAACTTCCTTTCAGTTACCAGGGATGTGATGTTGCCCTGACTTCTAGACTTTGCAGACACCTACACTAGCATGTTAGTATATACTAACATAGACACAAAGTAGAGACAAATCGTAAAACTATTAAAGACTATAACTCATTTGAAAAAATAATATCAATATTAGTGGATAAGGTGAAAGTTGCTAAGCTCTACACATGGTATATGAAATAATGGCAGGGCTGCATTCATTAAAGTCAGTTTTTCCTCTTCAACCTGAGCACTGCTGCTCCCACACAGATGGGTTAGCCAATAGTGAGATCTTTGCTACTTTTAAAACTGTAAACTGAATTTTCCCCCTTCTTTTCAGAGACTTCTTAAATATAACTTGCCTCTTGTTAAAAGACTAGCTTTTATATAAAATTGTTTTTAAAAAGTAACATTTGGTATCAAGTAACTACCCACTTGGGCATATAAAAAGAAACACTTCAGAAACTCTGATTTCAGAGCAGAGAATATCCACGTGCTCGACTTGTTCCTTCTGGAGACTCATGACACAGGCTTCCAAAATCTCTTTGGCAGTTTGTCCTTAAAAATACTATCTCATTAGTGCCTCGTTCAATTAAAACAAAATATAAAAGAAAGGGCTTAGCAGGATTCTAATTAAAAATGAAGCTCTCACTTTACCATGTACCTACACCCTTGCTTGGAAATCTAGTATTTCTATGTATTGGTAAAGAACAGCATCACTTGTGAGGGTTAGCATGTCTTTTTGGGCTTTCGGGATTCTGATTCCATTGGCACCAGTGAGGACTTTCAGATTTGGGCATAAACAGTTCGCACGTCATCTTTAAAACAATGCAAGTTTTAAGTAATTTCAACCACGAGTTGTAAATATCTATCAGAGGCATTCATCCTGTTCTCTGCAAGTTCTGATCCTTGCCTGCCTCTCTTGCTGTCCCTAGGATGCCAATACCAGTTTAAGCAAGCCACTACCCAAAGAATCACATCCTTGACATGACTCTAGCAAAATGCAGGAAATAAAGATAGAGTTTACAGACCAAAGGAAAATCCCCCTGTGTGCTGATGAAGAAAAGAAATTTCTTCTCTTTTCTCGTGTACCCTAGGACAACAGCAGCTAACAGAGTTTTCTGAGATCTCAAGCAGTTTCTACCTTGTCTGGACAGTGTGGAAGGCTGTATGGCTTTCCCCCTTTACCTTCCTTCTTCCATCTCAAATTCTTTCCTCTCTTGCCAATTCTTTCCCCTCCTCCATCACCCACTCACTCCTTCTCTTTTCCTATTTGCTCCCTCCTACTTCCTCTCCCATTTCTTCCCTTTATCCCCCCCCCCCCTCTCTCCGGCCCTCCATCTCTCCCTCCCTTCTTCCCTCCCCTTTCCTTCCTTGTTCGCATACTCTGAGCTACATCTTCTCACTCTGCATGCTTGATGGCACTAGTAAGTTGGAGCAGAGCAGCAGCCTTCCCTGGGAAGAACACAGTCTGCCCAGCTGTATCATGGTGGATTAATATGCTGTTTAAATATAGTATCCCCCCTTTTGGTAAATTGTCAGTATCTCTGCCTCCTCACCGCCTGTTCCTGTGGGAACAAAAAAAAAAGTCATATTTTGGGTCTTTGTGTCAAGATAACGAAAATGAATTTTAAGACCAACAAAAAGAGGACTGTTAGCCCAGAAGGTGAGTAAGTGCTAGCCCTCACTCTCAGCTTCAAGACAGGAAGGGAAATTCTTTTGGGAAGCTGCAGACCAGGTGGATGTGTGCGGGTTGGTCCTGCATCCCAAGGTGTTGGATGAGCCCCTGTGAAAGAAAAGCAAGCATCCTAGGACACAGGAACTGGCAATGAGTCCCAGCCTTTTTCTTGCCTCTTTCCTCTGGGGACACCAAGGTGGGACAGATCCAACATTACATGGAATAAACTTTACAGGTAGCATCCTCATGACAAATCAGGACAGAGAAAAGACCGTCTCAGATGGGGTTTTCCTAGGTCAGTATTGTAAATCATATAATGACCAGAATCCTGGTGCCTTTATTTTGTCCAAATGGCCAGCCACCATAGCAGGTGCTTTTGGTCTCTGTTCTATGACTCTGGACTGTAGGTCTTGCTTCATTTTGTTGACATGATGACTGTGAATTACTAGAAGTAAGATACTATAACAATTAAATCTGAATCCAATAAATTAAACACCAACACAGTATCTGTTTTCCATTAGGTATCTAAATATGTATTGAATAAATGAATGACTAGAACTCTACACGGCAAAAAGTTTTATTTTATTTCAATATTTGAAGCAAATAAAGCTTTAAGCCTCTTCTCATTGGCTCTGACATTCAAATATGTAAAGTCAATATTTCCACATGATATCTTCAATAAAATGAAAGAAGTAAGTCTCACAGGTTTTCAAGTCTTGCTTAAATAAGATTGGAAAATGGACTGTAGGTAATTTAGGAGAAGACAATAAAGGCTGAGCTCTGCGATCAGGCAGAAAGGCACACAGAAAAGGACACTGAGCAGTGAGTGCCATGCTCCGGGTTGACCAACAGCATGGCCAAGGGTGGGAAGAGGCACTGGGCTGAGGTGTCCTTTTCTTCTCCCTGGGGCGAGCCTTGCATATCAAATGGCTCCTGTAAGGGGCACTAATGCTGCCTTTGCAGGAACCCCAGGGATGAATCTGCAAAATTGTAAGAAACAGTGGGAGCCCAAAGCACAGTGCATTAGGGAGGGAGGCTCAGTCAAAGGAGGGGTGGAGAGAAACTGAAATAATCATGAGCAGGCAGGAAAGCTAATTACAGTTAGAAAGAACGCTCCTAGTCCTGGTTGTGTGGCTGACCCGGAAGAGCCCAGCAGTCAGTGATGGAGATCCATTAGGGCTCCACGTGGTAGAGATCAACTACAGTAGATTCATTGACTTTACATCATCAGATAGCAGATTTTATCTGGTGTTTTTAATTATCAAACTAAAGACATGGTAATGCAAATAAATAAATATGGACAGGAAATAAACTGAAATAATGGATTAGTCTTCTCAAGGCTGATGAAATAGGCAACAGGAATGACAATGGAGAGGTGAAGACATGTTCAAATTAATAGAAAAATTCAAGTAATTAAGTAAATGAAAAAAAATAGAATTTTTCTATAATCCCTAATCATTATAAAAATTCAACTTATATCCACCATCCTTAAGTACCAGGTATTTGTCATAATAATATTTGAAGATAGGATTTTTAAATATTTTAAGTAGAATGTTTGTGGTAACAGTCTGAATTATTTTAGATTCAGTAGGACTTTAGTCCTAGTTGTTTATTAGAGTTACTAACCTTTAGCTCTGGCTACTAAGTAAATTTACTTGGTTAAAAAAAAATTCACATGAAGATGCAACATCTGTAGAGTAATAGTGGGGACTGAGGGGTTCTGATGAGCTAAATAAAAATTTACGTGGCACAAAAGAAAGACAGATGTGATGGTTAGTTCACGTATTGGCATGATCAAGAATGAGAAAAGAAACCACCCTATCTAGACAGTGGTAAGGTCTGTGAAGGAAAAAGAAAATGAACAGAACACAGAGATTTGCTCTCTTCTCAAAGACAACATTGATTCTTGGAAATGCGGACAGTGTCATAACTTCTCAACCTGAGGCAAGAATGATATTCCCTAGTGGGAGATGCTCGTTCTGTAGTACACACACACACACACACACACAAATTAACTAACTATAAAGACCCAGAACGTGAATCAGGAGAAAACCTAGCCATGGCAGAAAGACAGTACTAGTATTCAGCTACTGTATGCTGGTTTCCCTTCCTTTTCAAAGGCTAGCCATCTCTTCTTCAGAATCTTTGGTTTTATTTATCTCATCACATTATTTTAAGTAGATTCCCTGGCATCCGTGATTCATTGTACCCAGATCTGTTTTTATTACAAAAATTCTCAAAATATTATTTGAACAAAAAAGTATAAATTTTCAAATAATTAAACTTTCATGGCTGTTAGTGGCAACAGATAATTTAGAATAATAATAGAAAAATAACACCCAAAGCACAGAACAAGAAGAATGTCAGAGAAATGTAAAACCAAGAATTATTATTATTATTATTTTGGCTACTAATGGAGTTTTGAAAATATTGGACTATAAAAGAGTTTTTGGTAGCTTTCAAGACAATTTTTGCTGGCATTTAGGGGTTGAGAGATTTGGGAGGGTAGAAAAGAACAATATTCTCATGAATTATATATTTTAGCAACTCCACAATGTTTCCTTACACAATTATCCCAGCACCATAAAAAAATTCTGTGAAACACTCCTATTTTCCAAGAGCAAACAAAACATGCAAAATGATTTTGCTTTCTGGTAAAACATATGAGTTTGAAAATGCCTAGGGAAAATGGTTTATTGTGAAGATGCTTAGTGATTTACCATGTTGAATAAGACAGACATTCCTGATACTCACAGGGAGTGTTCTAGTCTGTGCGTGGTGTGTGTGTGTGTGTGTGTGTGTGTGTGTGTGTGTGTGTGTGTGCAGGAGTGGCGGCAGTTGTCTGCACATGAATACAGCTGCAACAAGGACTGGAGTCCAGGATCTCCGATTAATGCTAGTGGGGTTCAAAAGAATAGAAGACCAGCTTGGGATACGAAACTAAAAATGTGAATGAGTATGTGTGTTGAGTATGTGAGTTAATGTGTGTGTGTGTGTGTGTGTGTGTGTGTGTGTGTGTATCTGTCTCTGTTTGTCTGTATGTCCAAGGCAGAGGTCAATGCTGGATATTTCCCTCAGTCTCTCTCCACTTTGTCTATACAGGGGTCTCTCACTGAGCATGGAGATTGACGTGAACATTGGCAATTCCTCTCGAACAGTTGGCCAGTAGCTCCAGGGATCTGCCTGTCTCTGCCTCCCTCAAAAAGATTATAAACCCATACACCACACCCATCTTTTACACAGGTGCTCAGGATCCCAACTTGGGTTCTCATGCTTTTGCATAAGGACTTTAGTGGCTGTTACATCTCTAGTCCCCAAAACATACACTCCCAAGGGTATAAAACACTAATTCACTGTGGTTTTTGATTGGGTTAGAATAACATCTCACACACACATTGGCCACTCATATGCCTCCTTTGGATCAATATACATGAGTTTGACCATTTGAATTAGATTCTACTTTCTTGATACTGTGCTGTGATGTTCCTCACACACTTCAGCTACGAATGTCTTGTAGTATAGTTTGTAAATATTTCTTTTTCCTCGGGTGCTGCCTCTATGACCTGTGGACTGGTTTCTCGGCCACATAGACATTTCTTCATTTAATTCAATATCAGTTTCAACATCTGCCTCATTGCGCAAAGGGGTCCATTATGCACAGTTGGCGGGAAGCTTACATTGGAAGAGTCATTATCAAGTCAAATGGCAGTTCCCCAAGAAATTAAAAATAGAACCATCCCGTCATCCTGGCGCTTCGCTGCTGTGTACGTAGCCACATGCAACGAAGGCCCTGACATTCACTGCAGCTCCTCGTTCATGGTACAGCAGGTGTGGAATCAAGCTACGAATCCATCCGTGGGAGGATTGATAAAAATGCAGCAAATTTGCATAATGGAATACTAGTCAGTATTTAAAAAGAAAGAAAACCTGCAGTTTGTGCCAAAGTAGATTAACATGAAGGAAATTGGATTAAATGAAACAAACCAGGCATGGAAGGCAAATATTATGTCATCAGTGGGTGGATGTAATAACTGAACTCATAGAAGCAAGAAGAAAGGTGATGGCTGAGCTTGGCTGGAAGGGAATGTCAAGACTTGGTCAAAAGAGACAAAGTTACAATTACCCAAGAAGAGTTAAGTTCCAAAGTCTGTTGTGCTTCCTGGTGATTATATGGGTAGGCATAGAAAATGCATAGATTTTTAAGTGTTTTCCAAAGTGTTTAGAACCTGAGGAAATTGCCCTGTTAGTTGCTTAGTTGTCAATGAAAAATGATTGACTCATGAAAATTGGAAAATCTCGAAAGTTTCAGAGGATGTATGACAGAGAGTTTGGGAAGCTGAACCCTGTGGCTGTGTTCCAAGGTGGGTGCAGGTGGAAGCAAGGAGACAGGAGAAGGGAGGCTCAAGGAGGGGATGCTCATCACAGAAACTCTTGGGTCCACAGTAAAGGAGGAAGCTCAACCAAGACAGTTAGCACTGCTCAGTGGGTGTCTGAAGCACTAAGATTATCTTGGCCAACATACTGAGAGGGTATTTGAAGGAGAATAAAGTAAATGCAGTGAACACCTTTGAGTGGAAACTCCAAGGGTCTCTCAGTTGACTTTTAATCAGCTTATATTCAATTACACTTTAAAGCATGGGAAGTAAGTGGGAAACTGCAGCTGTGTCACATAGACGAAGTTGCTCCAATTACATGAGAAGTGGGTATTTCTGAGGCAGCTAACTTGAGAGCATCTTGTCAGCCCTAGCCAGGAGGAGGCAGTGCCCACTGCTGCAAGGCCCCTCCTCCCTCCCACTCTTAGCTCTTCAGCCTTGAAGCCAGGCTAGGGGGTCAGTGGACTCCTAAATATTAGAACTGTCTGTTGGGGTTTTCATTCTAGGCCTTCAAGATATATATTCTCACTTAGATTCCACATGGTTTTGTGTTTTTCAGTGGTCAAGATAGCAAACACATTGCAAGGTCAATCAATCAGGCAAATTTACATAAGACCTGCTCAGGAAATATCCAGGGTAGCAGTACGAGGTATCAGCAGGAAAATGCCATCCAGCCATGAGACAGCACCAAATTCTGCGCCATAATCCTTCCTTTTGAGTCACAGGTCCCTTACCAGGGGATGACTAGGAATTCACAGCCTCAAAGATATCCCCTTTAGATCCTATTGCTGCTATTATATTAGTCTTCAAGTTGAGATGCAGCTTGACAATACTGAAACAGCATCTCTTTTAAAAATTTAGTATGAAATCTTACTACATTTATAGACTGAATTTTAGGTATTTTCACCCACATTTTCCCGTGTCATCACACCCCTCCCACTGAAACGCTTCTTCTCCCAAAATTTCCCCCTCCTACACTTATGTTTTACTGTGTGCGACCCATCAAATTTAACTAGTTCTTTGCTGGAGTGTGTATGTGTGACTATGTACTGTAGCAAAGGCAATTTATCTATGGCCCACCCGCGAAGGAAATGAAAATCTATCCCCTAAATCATTTTAAAAACAAGGTTTCAGAAAGGCATCTTTTAAGCAATTTCATAAAATGTTATCAATGATGTAAAAAAAATCCCATTATTTTCATTTGAATGATTAAGAGTTTATTTTCATGTTTAGCTGTGTGTATGGGATGATAGGAGGGATGTGTGCACTTGAGAGTAGGTGCCTACTGAGGCTAGACAATTGGATTTCTGAAGGTACTGTTAAAGATGATGGTGAGCCACCATGTGAGGATTGGAAAATCAGCTCAGGTCCCCTACAAGAACAATGTAGTTAACCCATCTCTCCACCTCCTGATCTTGTTTGTTTTTATAATCTAACCAAAAACCACTTCAGCTATTATCATGTTGAAATCCAGAGTTTCTCTATGTACTATGTTCATCATTAGCTACTTTTAAAATCAACTCCACCATTTTGCCAAAATCAAATCAAAATATTTATTAGGAAGCCTAGTTATATTCTTTTGTGCTGGTTCCATTAGGTTTTTTTTTGGCCTTTGGAAAGAAAAACCAGGCTTTGAAGTAAATGCTTTTGAACTCCAAACTGTATATTCAAGATAACAACCTTTTGTGTGTGTGTGTGTATGCACTAGGGAAAGATGGTTGGGACACTCACTCGACTCCCAAGATACCCTGTTTGAAGCCACATTGTCCAATTATTTTCCAAAATTCAAAGAGAAGATTTGCCTTTCAAAAATCAGTTTTCTGTAGACATGGGGCTTTCCTGTGGTCTTTGTGATTCTTTTTCTTTTTTCCACCATGAATGTAAACCACCAAAAAGTTTGAGAAATCTAAAATTTATAGTTATATAAACACAATTATTTGAGTTACTTGTGTGTATTAATGGTTTTAAAAGCTAAATAGGACAGAATTCAAAACATTGTACATTTGAAATTTACCAGAGTAAATAGTGTAACTTAAAAAAAATCTTCCTTTGCTTCCTATTTTTATAGATAACACCACCGAATTCCCAAATATTCTGTTTATCACCATCAATTTATAAACCATCTGTGGTTTGAATAGGGTTTTATTTAGTATGCAGTCCAAAGTAGTGTGGCCTTCATGGTGTTCACTCTGAGTAAGGAGGACCTTGATCACAGGGCAATCCTCCTGCTGCAAACTGAACTGCCACACCCACTCCCGTTTTGTTTTTCCAAGTTATTTTAATTCAACACAGATACACCTACCACCAGTGGGTACTCTCTGCTTTCGCTTTTCTTTAAATGAGCACAGTCCTTCTGTTTAGCCTTGTCTCAGCCTCCCCAGAGAGAACCTCTGCTCTTGCTGTGTACTCAGTTCCCTGCTGATTTGCAAGTGTAACTCCCTGTGAGACCGTACACCAATACATACACACAGTGCTCATCGATTTCAGGGTATATGCAGTATTCCCATATTTTGATATTTTAACATACATCAAGCCCATATTTAAAAAAAAGTTTTCCCTAACAGTTAATGTTCAGATTGACAATTCTCACATATTTACAGTATGACTCTGGTCTGGTGACAAGGGTCAGTGGTAAGAGCTCATAAGGCAATTCTTACCACCCAGGTAGGATATCTCTCAACCACCTCTAACTCCAGCTCCAGGGGATCGGATGCCCTCTTCTGGCCTCTGTGGGCAGTTACATTCATGTGCACATAAATAAATAATAAATCTTGAAAAGCACAACTCCCCTTTAACGAATAAGATGGCCAGAATCTCAAGGTCCAAATCAGGAACAGAAGGAGAGAGAGCACGAGCAAGGAACTCAGGACCGCGAGGGGTGCACCCACACACTGAGACAATGGGGATGTTCTATGGGGAACTCACCAAGGCCAGCTGGCCTGGGTCTGAAAAAGCCTGGGTTAAAACCGGTCTCACTGAACATAGCGGACAATGAGGACTACTGAGAACTCAAGAACAATGGCAATGGGTTTTTGTTCCTACTGCACAAACTGGCTTTGTGGGAGCCTAGGCAGTTTGGATGCTCACCTTACTAGACCTGGATGGAGGTGGGTGGTCCTCGGACTTCCCACAGGGCAGGGAAACTTGATTGCTCTTTGGGCTAACGAGGGAGGGGGACTTGGTTGGGGGAGGGGGAGGGAAATGGGAGGCAGTGGCGGGGAAGAATCAGAAATCTTTAATAAATAAATAAAAATTAAAAAAATAAAAGATGGCCAGAATCAACACACTGTGATTGTGTTGCAACATCAGGAGGTTCAGGTGACTGGAGGTAAAATTAGCATAGAACCCATCAAAAAAGAGAGCAAGATGCAGCAGTTAGGGACCAATAATCCACAGCAAAAATGAATTGGAAGTGTATATGTAAAGGAATCTAGAGGTGCCAAACATGCGTTTATATTTTTGATGTTCTCTGAGAGAGCTCACCAAATGTCTGTATACTGTGGTGATAACCTGGGCCAGTGTGTTGGAGATTGTGGATTCAGGATCAGGAGCAGTGATTAAAGGAGTTTTCTCCAGAGATCCTGGCTCTTTCTCCACAGGTCGGTTTCCCTGTGTGCAAAGCTAAGGCACCAGCTAAGTCAACACAACAGTCATTGACAGCTAAGACAGACGGAGGAATCCCAGACCCACAGTGTGAAAGAAGGTTAATTTTATTTCTGCTAAGTTAGTAAGATCTTAATCACATATAACTTCCACACGGAGATAAAATTAACACACCAAAAATAAAGAGAAAAATGAATTTAAAGTACATGTGCTACTGGCCAGTATGTACACGAGCAGATGCTCTATGACCAAAGCTCATCTGCATTTGTTTGAACATTACCATTTTTCTGTAACTAGTGGCAGTTATAAATACTTGTTCTGGTCACGGATACATATTCCAAGTCTCACACAAAATTTGCCTATGTAATTTCCGTAACTCCATCCAAGTGAACCTCTCTGGTACCTCATGAACCACTTCAAATAAGTCCCATGCTTAATTGCTTAATAAAAAAATGTACCTTTGATGTCACAGCAAAGAGGTTCTGTTGCTGCTTTTCAAAAAAAAAAAGTTACATGATAAAAATAGTCTTTAATGGGGAAAGATTTGGCAGCATCTGTATTCAGAGCAAACAAGAGCCAACAAAGAAGAGAAAGAGGTGAAACAGAATCTCAATGCCAGACAGAACTTGGGTTATGGAGAAATGGGCTGGAATATTGATTGTGGGAAGAGAAAATGTACTGAGGAAGGGAGATTGATGAGAGTTGTTGGCTGTTTTATTTCAGAAGTTGAAAAAAAAAGATGAAGAGTTAGAATAAGGTCAAAAGTCTAAGGAACCTGGGACATGGATCTTATTTCTCCAGATCGGAAAGCCAGCTGTGACCATGTGCTTGTTGCAATGACTTGCTACTTTGCATTATCTCTGCAGCTGTTTGTGTGCAAATCACTACCTGGGTCATTGGTAAACTTGTTTATTCCTACCTGGGCAAAGTGCTCTCTTAATCACTAAAACTTTATTTTAATTGTATGCACATGAGGGTTTTGCTCACCTGTGTACCACACCGATAAACGCCAGAAGAGGGCATTGCATACCCCAGAACTAAGGTTACAGATGGCGGAGAGCAACCCTGTGGAAGCTAGCAGCTGAAACTGAGTCTTCTGAAAGGTCAAGCTGTTGTCTTAAGTGCAGAACTGTCCCTCCAGTAGCTATTTTACCTAAGTCTGTCCATTTCGAGTTTCTTATCTTGAACGTTGTTGACATATTTACCCTCATAAACCTGATTGAGGGTCTCCAGTAGAAATTCTTGCTGTTATTTTTTTCAATGGCATTTAACCCATATGTGTACTGGGAAACTTGGGAGATGGTTTGTTTAGAAATAAAGTCTCACTTTTAGCCCAGGATGGCTTCAGGTTTGTAATATTCGTGCTTTAGCCTTCTGAGTACTGGAGACATAGACATGTACCACCCTGCCCAGATAGGTGGCTGCTGAATTTCCAAAACTGGACGCTCATACTTAAAGATGATGGTTGGTAATGTCTGTCTTTGTCAATACTAGAACTTTTGCAGTATCTATTTCTATATTTTGTATATTCAAATTCTTCAGTGATTTTCACAATATTTTGAATTTCACTTATAAGCTTTAAATAGTGTTCTTGTAAATATAAAATCTATATGTAGTAATTTAGACTCTATAGCCACTTAAAATGGTGACTTTATAATTACCTCTAATATATTCTCATGTCTACAATAGCAGCTTGAGTGTTGGGGACAGGTAACCAACTTTATTCTGAATGGATTAAAGACCCACTCCACAAGGTTAGGGATACCATTACCTGGTACTACAACTCAGCTAACAACCCAAGTCTGGGGAGGTAGTGGGCCCACAAGAATTTCTGGTTGTTAAACAGACAGAGCAGCAAATTTCCTTCTAAATATTATTCCTGTATCATAGTAAAAGCAGCGGAAATCAAAGACACCTCCCTACTGTGAACAGTGTTGAGTGGAGACTGAAAGATGCCCAAGATGCAGAGACTAAATGACAGCTGGGGATCCACCCTTAAACAGGTTCCTGATACCAACTCCCTAAGGGCTCAGGGAACTCTGTCGATGAGGCCGCTAGAACTAGGGGAGAGCTAGAAGACAGGCTAAAGGGCTGCAAAGTGTCACGCTCTTGACTCAATATGGGCAGTCCAACTTTCAGCTCCCATCAACTGTAAAGTGACTTGCACTGGGCCCACACAGGACCAGTCCTGCCAACAGTTAGCTGGAGACGGGGAAGGCCTCCCAAGGCCCTGACCTTCACATGTGAATGACAAGCTAATGATAGATCCTGGAAGTGGAGGAACTGATGGCTATAGTTCTGCGTGCGGAGTCTATCAGGCTCCAATGGTCAACAACAAATGCAGGTCACAGAGATGACCCTGGTTAAACCCGGCGGGGGGGGGTCACAAAACAAAATGAATGAATATGAGAGAGACATCTGTCCACAGAAGGCCAGGTGAACAGTGCTTGACAGAATAGGAAAGGTCAGAACGAAAGTTTACATATGTAAGATTGTAAAAAAATAAAATAAATCACTGAAGAAGTGAATTGCATATATGTGATCTTTGCAATGTTGATAATCTCACATTTTCACAACTGGTGTGGATCCACTTTAGAATAGTCCTACTAAGTTAATAATGACAGTAGGTTTGTTTACTCCTCCATAACTCTAAGCCTTTCAGCCTTCTTCTGTAACTCCCGATGCCCTGAAATGAAGCCCCACCGACAGTTCCTTTGAAAGGCAGTGGTAGGTATCATTTGGATTTTGACTTTTAAGGCGAGCCATGTGTTTCCATTAAGAATAATTCTTCCTGTAGAATTTTTGGTAGTTGTAATTTTAGGTACCCTTTATATAGCAAGGCTGATATAATTTATCACTTTGGGGAAGCTTCCTTCTGTTCCTAGTTTGCAAATGTCTCGATTCTAAACAAGTATAAAATTGTTATCACACACTTCCCTGCTCCTCCTGGATCAGTCAGATGACTTTTCTCTCTTACTTTATTCAGCAAATGTGGCGAATGTAAGAGTCTCCTAATGTTAAACTTCCTTTATATTCTTAGTAAAACCCACACGGTGTAAAAGAGCCTGGTATGACATTACATTCGACGGCAAACAACTGGTGGTGGTTCTGGTGTTGTTTTACAACTGTATTTATGAATGAGGGGGCCTAGATGGTCCCTTTCTCCAGACTGACTATATCTGTTTTGATGTCAAAGTTAATTTGACCCTATGCCTTGATATTCCTTCTTTCCCATTTTTCAAAACATTTGAACAAAAAGTACTCATCTAGGGTTTCCTTCTGTGATTATTATTTTTTTTTAATTTCTGAGTTCTTTGCATCTCTGTAGCAGGGCACTCAGTCCTCATTTTCAGTCATTGTCTCTCACCCAGGACCTTGTTGCCTCATGGAACTCGTAAACAAAGTGTGAAAGAGTTTTATTTGCCCAGTGGTAACACTAAGTATTCTACATGTCAAGCCAGTTCTCCAGCAGATCTCAACCAAGATGAACCATCTGTAAGAGTCAACAGAACCACTAAAGACAACCAAATTGGATCTCTTTGGTAAGTTAGAATTTCCTAGAAATGAGTTCACATTAGCTTAATTTTCAAATAAATTGATGTAAAACTATACATTACTCTCTAGCTTTGTTTTTCAGTCAACACCTGAGCAAAACTGAGGGACTTGAGCTATTCCTGTGGCAACAATGTTCTGTCAAGTAAAAATGAGATCCAGTTCAGGACAACTGTTCTTTGCAATTCAAGCAAAATGGTTTGAAGAACAGAGTCATACTCCAGGGGCTACATGAAGATGAAGGTTCACAATTCAGTGGTGCAACTGCATGATCTTTTATATACTTAGGATCTAGAATGCAGTTGTTATGAGATATAAAATTAAAAAAATACTTTTTAGAGCTCAGGGCTTAAGAGCACTTACTGCTCTTTCAGAGGACTCACTTCAGTTCCCAGCAAGCACAGTTCACAGTCACCTATACCTCCAGCTCCAGGGGATCTGCTGTCATCTTCTGGACTCATGTATACATAACCATACATAACACACAGACACAAAAACATAAAACTGGTAGCTCTACCCAGCAAACATTTTCGGTCTTTTACAGTTAGAGTGAGGGGATGGATGGATCTTCAACAGAACACTTAACAATTGTCTACAAAAGAATGGGTTCTTTTTTAATTTAAGCAGAAAGATGGTTAGCCCAAGGAACAATATCATTTAAAAAACAGAGTTGAAAATGCCAAGAGAGATTATTGATTTGATTTTAAAGAGGTAGTGCAATGAAGAATAAGATGTTTAGCTTCAGTTTATAGGGTACATTACTTTAGTCACCAAACAATATGAATGTCCTTCATAAAGTCCTGCTATCTATAAAACACATTACACAAATTAAGCTCCAAGTGAAGCCATTCTGTATCAACATTTTACATTTGTTGATAATGCTAGCCAACACAGAATTTGTCTTCCTTAGATCGCCAATGAAAATACCTGGCCCAACAACACAACAGCATTTGTGTTGAGTATCATGACAGTTGTTTCTAAACATTTATGTAGAATAAGGCAGAACCAACCAAGAAGAGTGGAAGAGGGTCTGTCTCCATGTGGGATTGTCTGGATCAGGTTAACCTGTGGGTATACATGAGAGGGAATGCCTATTAAGGGTTACTTGATGGGGGAAGACCTAGCCTACTTTGGGTGGGACCATTCGCTAGGGTGGGGATCCTATATTGTATAAGTATAGAAAGTGAGCTGAGCACAAGCAAGCATGCATGCATGCATTTGTCTCTGTCCTTGACTGTGGGTTTGACATGAACAGCTGCCTGGCTCAGGTTTCTGCAGATGTGGTTTCCTGGCAGTGATGAACTGTTATCTGAAGTAAAGAGCTAAAATACTCCCTTTTCCTCCTAAGTTTCTTATTGCAGGGACAGTTTATCACAGCTACAGAGTGGAACTAAAGTAAGCCCCATGTGCATGTCACTCAGCATCCTTGGGACTCTTTCTGAACCCACCTGCTCCACCCACCCCAGTCTGCAGATGAGCACCAGTTTTGCAAGCTCGGGTTAAAACCTCAAGGACTACTCATCACAGAAACTGAAGTGGTTGTTGAACTTGAAGCTTCCCAACAAAAGGAAAATGTTGACAGAGAATGGGACAAGAGTTTAAGCCGAAAAATGGACCGGCTCCAACACATACACATAGAAAAGTAAGGGGATAAAACTGTTGAGCGATGGCTTCCTATGAAGCTGGAGTACCAAAGGAGGAAATGGCCTCTTCTGACATTATACTTCTCCTCCAAGGTCCCCTGATTCTTATATCTTGCTTTGTTCCTGGTCCTGGGTTCCCTGTGACCTCCGCACCTTCCATATAATTTCATACCCACGCTCACCTAGGAGGAATGGCTCTGTGTCAGTTGTTGACTGGGAACCACTATTCAGCACTGTCTGTGATCCCAGACCTCTGAGCCATATCTGCCCTGCTTGCTATTTCTGTTCTTAATTGCTAATTGCTCCAGCCATTCTAGTGCATAGGTGTAATCCCTTCACTATGTCTGAGAAAATAAAGCAAAGCTACTGAGATATGGATGCAGAGACTCTTGGATGATGTGTGGAGCCAGCCATAAAGTGTTTTACCTGTTTTTTTTATTATTATTATTGATAGGCAATTGGGACAGACGTGACATTTCTAGAACATTCTCTCCATGTTATTCATAAGTTACTCACAGTCTTTTCTTGATGCTGTTTCCAAGCTCTATTCTTCTCAGCCTGCAATGTGGTGAGCAACAGAGTTCCTTAGCAATGTAAAGGGCTCTGAGTTTCACTATGTGCTCTAAAATATTTACATTCTCTTTAGCCACAGAGTCAGAAAAAACGAGATGGCCTCCAGGATCCGTGCTATGCTGTCTCCTGAACAGTCTCCACCTTAGAATGTCTGAATTATACATGACAAAGAGAAAACACGCACAAGCAAATGCAGTCTGCAGGCTGTTCTTAGGAAATGAATAGATTGAATGCCATCAATTTCATTAGACAATTTGCATAAATACCTGATGAAATTAATACTACTCAAATTTCATCATGATATAAATCAAGAAATATGGCTTGTTCTTTGGATGATGTCATCTCCGTAAGAAAAAAGACACTGACTATGGGTGGCCACAGGTGGGATGAGAAGAATTTATTTTTTCAGAATGTTAATGAGCTAAACCTACTCTTAAATGGAAGAAACCTGAGGTAAAGAAGACTGTTGAATAACGAATGTGTGGATTCAAGAAGGCAATATGTTCTTATTTAAAATCTACAAAAAAGAAAGATGAGCCATTTGTTTTGGGTTCCAATGGTTTATGTATAAAGGAAAACACAAGGTTTTAATGGTATTAAGGTTCATTTATTTCTCAATTATTGAAATTCTATTTTTGTTTTAATGTTTATTTCAATAAGTGTGAAACTTTAATTGTAAAAGTATCTCTGATATAGATTTGTGTTCCATTTACACTTGTACATTGCTATAATAGTACAATTCAAATAAAAATTCAAATGTAAATTTTAAAATTGATCTGAAAAATCAAAAAATTATTGCAATGAATATTCACTGTGAAAATGGCAACCATTGAGAATTTTGTACATATTTTTCTGAAGTGTCATATAGGGATATGGTGCAGGGATGGGATGTTTGACTATCAGGTATAAGGTTCTGAATTTAACCGCCAGCACAATGAAGGGATTAAAAACAAAAATTACCCTAAATGCTTAATAAACTATGAAACTTTACAATTTTTTTCTGAAATCCAATGGGTCATCAAAAAATTTAATAAAAAAAGAAAGGCTAAAAAGTAGAAAGGGAACTAGGCAGAACCAATAGGAACAAGAGGGGAACTGGAAAGAACCAATAGGAACAGGAGGGGACCTAGGAAGAACCAATAGGAACAAGAGGGAAGTAGGAGATGGTGATGGGGTGAACATGAAATATATGTATGGAACCGGAACCAGCATGAAAACAAAATAAGTAATAAATAATTAAGCACTGAGTGTTTTTAAGTAAAATCATTCTATGTGGGTTATGATCTAACAGGATTTTAGGAATGAAATGTATAGGAAACTCTGAGCTATTAATACATAATACAGTTGTTAATAAACAGAATAGGGTTCTCATGTCATAGCCATATATTTATATTTTTCCCACAAGCAATAAAGGAGTGGTCTGTAATATAGGGACAGAAGTCAAGGCTGAAAAACAATACTTCTTACAAGAAATATTCATCCCATAGTCTAGAAATAAGCCCTTTAAACCTTCCACGAAGAATGAATAAATCAGTGTGTATTTCGGGAAAAACAGAAATGAAATGACTCAAAAGGAATCCACAGGCTCCGATTCCCTAAGTAGAAAAGTTCCGAAGACCAAAGACATGTTTGATAATTAGATTTTCAGAAGCCCCACATTCCATTTTGAGTGTGTATTTTCAAATGACTAAAGCAATATTCAGTCGCTGTGAAAGCACATGTCTCCTTGACATCAAACTAATTGGAATTATCTATCAACACATATCAACTAATCAGAGAAACACCTTTTAGGTCAGACAAATCAATGCATGATGGTGTCATGGTTTTAATGACTCCATTATCAGGAAGACCAGTAGCAACATAGCATGATACTTGGTGCTGCTAAGATGCCTGAAGTTTGTCCTTATAAAGCTTTTTCTCAACTTATCAGTGATACACAATTACCACTTTCCTACCCCTCCCCCCAAAAATAATGAAACAACTTGCTATGCCAAAAGAATTGCATAGAATTAGCAAATTAAACTTGTTTTCAACATAATCATAAATATTCTATCTTTATGTGATGCTGAATAATTCTCTGAAATCTTGGTCAAAATGTAGATTTCCAGGACACAGCTCTGGCTGTGCATCAACTTGCCCTGACTTTGCTCTGCATCAAGGCTTTCAGCATTTGTAAAGTTCTCCTGCAGTGCTGAATCCCCACTGAAGTTAGGAGACAAGATGTAGGTGCCATTCCTACAGTTTTGTAAGCATCGCTATTCCATGTATTTCTACACAGCTCTGCTCAAAGGAAGAACAGTTGGAATCTTCTGCTTAATATGAGACATGAAGAAAACAAGCAGTAAAAACAAGTTCTCCAGCCTCAAGGAGTCACAGCTTGAAGAATTATTTTTACCAACAATTACCAATTACAATACCTGGTGATAAGTGTCTCAGTGGAGAGACTAACAGATTTTAAATAGCAGAAGATTGTTTTGTAAAAGGTGACACTTCCATTTGAAACCTGAAAGTTACAACTCCCTTCCCCCCCCCCCGTCCCTACCCTTGTTTTGTTTTTTTGTTTTTTTGTTTTTTTTTTGTTGTTGTTGTTGTTGTTTTTGTCTTTTAGTCTGGACGGAAGCTGTTGGATGCTAGGCTGGCACCCTGTGCACTCCACACTGTTAGTATGGCTGACGGAGTCGATTGTTGATTTGCAGGGTGACTCAATTCAACCACCTGGCATAATGAAATAAATTACAAACCAGCCCACAATTCAAGCTCGGAGGGCTTTCTTTAGATAAAACAGTATTTTACATGATGCACACATTTCTCAGTAGGTGTTGAGAGGGGCAGGCACTCATAGCTGAGTCCCGCTGCTCATTTGAGTTCTGTGAGCTCATGTGCTGTAGACATCCCTTCTAAACAGTGGTCCATGCGTCAAGCGTGGCCATAGGAAGAACAACTCGGGATGGAGCAGCGTTCCCGTCAATTCCCCTCTTCACAGGATTTCCACACCCCCTCTGAAGAGAGAGTTCTCAGTGCCTAGTGGCTTTACTCCTCTTGTGCTTTTGACCAGGCCAGAGATCCTAACATCATCACTTGGAGGAGTTTGGGGTCTTTATTTCAAATTACCAGATTAAAATGGTCAGTGAAAAATGGGCTGCCTGTGTCTTTAAAACCTGGTCCAGATGGCTCTGACTTTTGTCTGTTCTCTGAGAGAAGAGAACTGGGCTCAGGTTTCCTTGTCCCCACTGCTGAATGCAGATGCATCCTAAATAGCATTGACAGCACAGGAGAAATCGGTATTAAAAGGATTTTTCTGGGTTGCACCCAGCTCTCTGCATCAGGAAACCCTGCAGTCTGCCCATGCTTGTCTGACCTCCTCCTAAGAGCAGACATTTTCAGTAATTTTGCCACCTGTCAGTGAAACAGAACTTACAACATAAACCGTTGAGTGCTATCACTACACAATTTTTTTAGAACTAAAATCACTAATAATCAAAACCCTACTTCTTAAGCATCTCATGACCCTTTGTTCTTTGTTAATTTTTCTCAGTGTGGTTGATATTTAGTGAGTCTAGTAGACACGGGATGCAAGATTGGCCTCTTATGCCTTAAGTTCAAACTCTATGTGAATAGGTGGTAAGACACTGCTTGAAACTGGCCACCATGGGAATGTTACACAATAGGGAACATCCTAGGTATGATAAGACCTTTATGTCAGTATTCCACAAAATCACACACATTAGCAACCTGAGTCTGAACCCTGCTCCAGTGGTATCACAGCCCATGGAGGATTCTGATTGTCACTGTTAGGATACACTGACAACCCCTAGGGATTATTCGGGGAAACAAAAGGTTAGTTTCTAAAAAGCAAGAAGGGGTAGTCTAATTATCAGCCACTTCCCCACAGGGAGGAGGAGATTTTCTTGCAGGTGCTTTGTTAAGGTGCCCCATTCTTTTAGAGTCCTCATTAATATCTAACAAACTCGCCTTCTTCAGATTAAATAACAAACTTTCACACACCTTCATAATCAACCAAAACACACAGAGACACAAATATAATTTCAGATGCAAATCATTTACTCAGGATGTGTGAGATCAAATAGGTAAATAGTAATCACTACAGAGAACCATAGGACGTTGTGTGAAGGAGCATTCAACTCCTCATAGTACAAAGGTCTCATATGCCAACAAAGCTTTTATATGGACTTTTTCAATAGTAGTGCAGGGGTAGGTGACTTGACAGGGTGACACTTTCACGGACAGGTACAGAGGTACTCTCTGCCAAGCTTTCGCTCTACATGGCTATTCATGCTGTGAATCTCCCACGAAGTCAAGATATTCCATGGGGTAGAGTACGGACTCCAATTCCTGTCTATACAAACTGTTCAGAGATTTATTGAAGAGTTAGATGCAAATCTTTGCTCTCTGTTCTGGTCTCAGTCAACCCAGGATCCCAGTTCCATATAGAGATTTGAAGAATTATGGAATCAAAATGATCCCCTCTTTGAAAGGGAAGAAATGCATCAATTTGGGACTTCAGTAAATGAACTAGAAACACAACTGCAAAACATGCACTGAAACACTGAGAATAACCGAGGAAAGTGGAATCTGGTAATTAAATAAAATACTTTTTCTGACCACTGAGAAGCACTAATCTGTAGACCTGAAGCTTCAGCTATGTGGAAGGCTGTCAGGAGCCAGGTGACTCTGTGTTGACCCTCAACATGTGTGTCACCATGTAGCCTTTGGAATCCAAGGGTCAGACTTGAAATTCTCACCCCTAAAAGATGAGCTAATGGTTTTTAGCAAACAATAAAAATCAGGGTATCCACAGGGTAAAAACTGGGAACCTGCCAGAATTTTATTTTTAATAAATAATTAAATACAAATCCTTAGTCACCAAAGTCAATAACCTCATCTAATGGATCCTTTCTGCTCCTTGGTTGAACTTCAGTAATCTGAGAGAAGGGGAAGACATTAGAATAGAGATGGATGGGTTTGGCTCAACTTTAGTGAAGTGTTTCACGTGAGAAGACGATTGCAATTTAAATATCTTTGTAAAAGATTAAAAATAACTTAGCGAAAGATAGTCGTGGGGCGGAAAATGCCAGAAGATCTGGAGGTATACTTAATTCTAGAGTGAAATACGGCAAAGGGAAATAATTACGATCAGGTGGCCACTATTTATCAAGCCTCCTCTCCCGCTTCCTCTTCCCAACCAGGGTTCCTCATGCTTGTCTTCAAACTCAAAAGTAGTCTAAACAGGACAAGCATATGCTAAGCAATCCATAGCTCCATCGGAAACCTTTGTTCTGTGCCATGACGGTGCCAGTCCTCACAACAGGCAGTGCGAACTGATGAAACCACTGCCTATACCAGGGAGCCTTTGAATCACTTACTTGAGTACGCCTTCTGCTCCTCTCTCCTCAGTAAGATGTTATTTTTTCCATAATTGTGTGATGTCAACAGATGGTACCAGTCACGAAGTCGAGAGAAGAAGATTTTCAGCACTCATTTGCTATGCCAGAGCAGAGAGTACTTGATAGCTCCTGATCAGTAACCTGCCTCTCTGGGGACCTGGGAGAGGGTTCTCTCTTGCATTTGTACCTACGTTCTTCAATGCTTCAATGAAGAAGCCATCCTTCTATTAGTTGTAGGTCATGCAGTTTACACATCACGGAGTCTTCACAAATACTCAACACATTGAATGCAACATTAGAAAGCCCAGTTCAACAAAACTCCGCTTGTCTGATACACCTACCCTTTTTTTCATTTCTTAGACATATTTCTAATTGTGAAAATCAAACAAAAGCTGGATGTGACTATTTCTTATACACCTGCTTTTAACTACCGCAAAGAACCGCTCTGACCAATGCACGTGACTCTGATAAAATTCCTCATAAAGGTCTAGAGTGGTTAAAGGTATTCAGGGTTAAATGTAGCAGGCATTGAAAATATCAAGGCTTGTGCATCCAGGCCCTTGAAAGTTCAGCCAGAAATATTCCCAGGGTTAATTTATAAACTCTTGAAATGAATAGAAATTCTGACAGCTTTTTAAGTGAGGAAGAGCTCTGAGCTCTGCTGCAGTTTTCATAATCTATTCAAGCATGGGATCTATGTGAATCAGTCTCTCAGGTTTGGCGAGTTACCATGGAGTTTCTTAAGAATAATAGACCTAATTAGATTTAGTGACTCAATAAATAAATGAAGCCTTTTTTTGTAAGTCATCACCAATTTCCCCCATTTTAAAGTGCAAAGAGAAAAGGCAAAGCTTTCATGCAGAAAACATAACCCATGCTCCTGACAAATGCCCCAACATGCATGTCCTTTAAATCAAAGGAAGTAGATCATTTATTGACTTCTCATGTGTTCAACAAAGGGAAAAGAATATTTTTAGGGGGAAAAACTATGCAAAGTGTTTCCCTCTGCTTCTTTGGGTCTTGTGAGAATTAACAACTTATAAATAAGAATCTCGTGGACTCTTAAATCTTGACTAAATGTTCCAGCTAAGGCCGTCTCACAGCAACATGGCAGATATCACATTAAAGGGAGGGTAGCTTCACTTACAGAAAAAGCTCTAGATTAGTTTAATATAGATTGTAAATGTTACATGACAATGTGGAAAAATTGCAAATTCTTTTGGTTTCTATGACAGCACTTCCAAGTAGCTTCTGTTCAACATTATTGCCATGTAACATGGCTGTCATGTTTTTTAAGGAACTCAGAGGCTGTGGATTTCAGAACTACTGATGAAAACATCCTGAGGGCAATGATGGCAGGACCTCTTCAGACTCAGCTTTGTAGCTCGTGGAATATGCTATCTATATTCTAGGAATGCTCTGTTTAGCAGCAAATTGTGTAGAGTGTGATGAGTTTCCAGGGGCTTTGGTTTATTCATTTGGGACAAAGCAGACATGCTGTTCTGGTTGCTGGAGGCTTCTTTCTGGCTTCCTGAGATCCCAGGCTCCTCCTTGTAGACATTGACCTACTCTCTACCCCATGATCACCGTATCTATGGTCTTCATTTTTACAAAAGCAACTTAGGGGAGAAAGGGTTTATTTGCCTGAGAGTTCCAGGTTATAGCAGAGAAGTCCCGGGGCCAGGAGAGTGAGAAAACATTATATTCACAGGTGAAAGCAGACAGCCATGATATCGTATATACATACTTGGCTCAGCCTGAGTTTCCACTCTTACCCAAAACAAGACCAATGACTAGTGCTGCCCATAGTGGGCAGGACTTCACATTAATCAACACAACCTTCATAGACATGCCCGGAGTTCAACCTCACCTAGACAATCCCTCATTGAGTCACCTTTCCAGGATGATTCTAGGACCACTAAATTGACAATTAAACACAATCATTACATCCACCTTGGTTCAAATTCTACAATCATTTCAGTTCACTAGAAAACAAAATTCTGACTACTACCCTCCCCTGTATATTGCCCTGGGTACAACTGGGTTATTGCTGTTTGCTACTGATAGAATATTTTAAATGCCTACCCTCTGAAAAACATTCCAAAGGTCAATTTCTTGGTGAGATGATCTACTTTATTTAGAATTGGAAATTTTTCTCTCCATTAATCTTCTTTATTTTCCTTTTTAAGACAACAATTACTGCCCTCCTAAATGCTAATATGTAGTTCTGCCCATGTCACCGATACAGCTGACTTCTTCTAGTATGTCACTGCAGAATGGAGAACTGACAATTAGAAGAACAGTGCCTGATGCCAGAGGAACAGGTAAATATATTTGCCAAATGATGATTATGTTTTAGGAAAGGTGTAGTATATTCATTAACTTATATTCATTAGGCCTTCAATATACTCTTTCAATTCTGCAAAGTTTACTCTCTTAGGCAACTTTAGTAGAAGCAAAGGATGACAGGTAAGTGATACACACATGACCAGAGCAAAAGGACAGGTAAACTTGACTACAACTCTACATGATGTTGGAGTGGCTCGTGTTTATAGAAACATGTGCTTTTGGTGTGGATACTATATTTAGAATACTATGAAGACTGTAGCATGAAAAAAAAAACAGAGAAGGCTGTTGAGATGTTCTTTCTATTGCTACCCTCCATGGTGTGCCTCTTACAACAATGCTTTCCTTGTGTTCCTGCTACACTACCCGGAGCCCCTTCAGCCAGAACTATAAAGATGCAACCCTCCTGTTATTATTATTCCTATTTATGTCTATAACTCCACAAGTTTCAGAGATGGGTGACCAGAAGCAGTGTTTCTATTGAAGCTGCTTCATGTAGTGATCTATATCTGAAGTGCCTCTTTGATCATAATTTTTGACTCTGTAAAAGCATCTTTTTGTTTCCTTTGGGAAACAGCATCATCTGTATGGCATTTCTATATGGTAAACCACCTATTGAATTAGCCATTCCTTATGAGAAGTTAAACTCTGTGGAATCTGCATCATAAAAGATTACGGAAGTATGTCCGCTCTCAATTCCTAACACATAGCTTGCTCTCTGACCTTGCTGGCATTTAAAGAATAACCTTCACTATTCTGGAGCCTCTATAGCTCATGCCCTTCCAAATCCTGGGACTTGGGTGTGGCCACTATGGGCGCCAGGGATCCAAAAGTATCTCTTCACTCTAGGATTGTCTTCTTTAATTCTTCAATTTCTCAGGGGGCATTGACATCATTCATCCTCTCTCCTAAAGGCTTGAGAACCAGTTTTGACAGTTGAGAAGATGAATGGTAAACACAGAACAACTGGAATCAATTAGTAGCAACTACTAGAAAGGACAGGAAGGCAGTGACTAGGAACGCAAGCAGGGCATGTCCTTCTCAAAGGTAGCTTATCACTTCATCTGAGATACTTTCTGAGAAGTCTAGAAAAGTCAATCATGGTCCCTCACTGGAGGAGATAACTGACAGATTTGTCATTCAAGGAGACGAAAATCAGCTCAGAGACAAAGCTCTCTTTTTCTCACTCAGGACTACTCTGCATACATCACCCCCCCCCCCTTTGCTCAGAGCTGGCATAGCAGCCTGAGTTGATTGCACTGATATATCTTTTGATTTTGAAATAGACTATGGAGCCAGGAGGTTTCTGCACATTAACCCTTAACCCCACCCTTGGAGCTTCCTCATGCTTTGCCGTTCATCTGTTGACCCTTCTCATCTTGGGCCATTTCAACCATTGTCTTCCATTATGGACATCCCCATTACTCAAAATCCAGAATAAGGTCTCTGTAAAAGACCTCAAAACGCCTCTTGGAGGCCATCAGATTAAAAACCATGGATATATGCAAATAATTTTATTGACGACCCAGTAAAATCATAAGTTAAGATATTAGAGGAAAACACAAAGAACTTGTGAAATATTTAAGGTTAAATGAATCACTCACAGTAGTAATTACCTGACATTTATTGAATCCTTGCTGTGTGTTGGACATAGTTACAGATGACTTAGATTCAGGTCTCTGCGTGTGCTACTTTAAAGCCATTCTGCATAGACATAAGCTCTCGGGATGTTTTCATCTTTTACCCTGATGATACGTCATGCAGACAGGTGACTTCTCTGGGCAGAGAGCAAGTCTTAGAGATTCAAAATTATCTGAGATTTGGAGTGAGATCATCACCTGAGCTTCCACCTCAGTAAATGCTAGGAACAGGGACATGCCACCCATCGGTGCCTGAGTGCCAGGAGGTCTGCCACCTTATTCAATATGAATGAATGTTTGGATTTATCCCTAAGTTCACTGAATTTTACTTCTCAAAATGTGCCATCTAAATCTACTTTGTCAAAACTCACACCTAAATTGCAGTGTGCTGCGACTGTGTTAGGAGATGGGATCTCCAGAGGGTGATAGACATGAGAGTTCTGCCCTCAGACCAATTTGGTGCAATCACCTCGAGAATGGGTTGGCTGTCCCTACAAGCAGAGTCTAGATAGAAGGATGAAGTTCAGGGCCCACTGTTTCTGTCCATAGTTTTCCAAAATCACTGATTTCCACTATAACCAGAAGTTAAGCATTGAATTTGAAACTTGCCAGCATCTGGGACCACAATCTTCTCTTGGCTATGTAAGTTGCCCAGTCTTTAGCATTTTGTTACAGCTTAAATACAAATACGTCTGTGTTTATACCAGAGAGAAGGGAAGTTTATAAGGGGTCTCATTTGAAAGTTAAGAAAGACTTTCAACAATCCCAAGCACAACTTGACCACTATATCTAAAACTCAAGCTACAGCGTTGGGCCCCTAATGATAGCAAAACTGTGATTTGGTTACATCCAATGGTGTAAACACAGGATATCTGCTTTATCTTTCACTGTGACCACTTGACAAATGATGCAGGAATGTTGACTGAACAAAAGACCATCTTTGAAGCTATAGTTGAAAGAACTCTGCAGGACCTCTAGGATATGGTCCAAGTTGGCTTGGGAAGCACATAGCTGTGTGCATTCTAGGACCTGAGCAGTATGTGACCCAAGGCTCTCCCAAGTGCAGACCCTAAGCAGCCAGCTTTTATGCCTACCCCTCAGAGATCCAAGACCAGCATCACCGAACAGAATTACTCACTGCAAAAATCAAAGGACCAGCAAGCAGCAGATGGACTGTGAGCTGTGGCTCCTAAGTGATGCCATGCAAATTATCCTTCTAATAATTTTTGTTTGGGAAATAAAAGGGACTATGGGGTTGTATCTAACATGGGCCTCTTTTAAATATGACTCAAATCTACTTCAACTGTAAAAACCTGGAGAATTTATGGTTTGCTGTCAACACGGCCTTCAAATAGCTGAGGATGATTATGTAAGAGCATCCTTTCCTTTTTCACAAGCTCCGTTTAAAAATATCAGCCAGAATGACTGGAGCATTGGCAATCTACTGTTGAACATTCCGTAGAGAATTTTTGCCATTTACAAATTGCCGTTTCGCTTTATGCCGTTTTGAACCTCTGAAGTTATTGCGTGGAGAGAAATTGACCAGGCATCTGGAGTTGTTCAAAGGCCAAGAGTGAACTCCATTACTCATTGATTGGAAATGTTTGAGCAGATAATCTTCATTTTCTTTTTTCTGGGTGGTGGGGGGGATCAATCTAAGAGGAGTCCTTGTGTTCGGAGAACAATTTGAGGACTACGAGCTGTGACTTGGCATTTGTTTGCACAGAGAATGTGGAGTGGAAGGAACTGGCACTAGAAAACACTTGAATTGAGTTTGTGTCAATTCTGCTGTCAGCCTTAGACTTTCCAATGATCTTTTTCTTCTGCTGAACAATTAGCTCTAAGATATTCCAGTATTTGGACAGCCGAAATAATACCCTTTAGCATGGGAAAGCCACTGCCCCTATAGCATGGTACAAGTAATTGCAAGTTAAACAATTACTGCTGAAATAAGAGGGACTTTCTTAGGCTCATGTCAACTAAACTCTACACTGTAAATCTCACCTAAAATCATTCCACCATGACACCTAAACTTCAAGTGAGAGCCTTATCTCCAGGAGAGTTTGAATACTTCTGTGCAATATTTTCAACATCTGTATGTGTGTGTCTGTGTGTGTGTTTGCCTTTATGTGTCTATGTATACCACATAGGTGTGTGTGCAGTGTCCATGGAGGCTAGAAGAGGACACTAGATTCTCTGAAATGGAAGTGATAAACAGTTGTGAGCTACCATGAGAGTGTTGGGAAATAAACCCAAGTCCTCTCCAGAGGAAGGGCATGCCATGCTGCTAGCCACAGAGACCTCTCTCCACCCCAGAGCAATATTTTACTTTAAAATAATTTAATTCTCACAAAAATCTTTTAAAAATCTATATCAAGGCCTTAAATTATTTTAGTCCAAAGATTTTAATTAGTATTACATATTTATGCATGTGGAAGGTGGGTTAGCGTGTATGTGTGTGTGTGTGTGTGTGTGTGTGTGTGTGTGTGTGTGTGTGTCAGCATGAATGTAGACATCAGAGGATGCCTTTCAGGAATTCTCTCCTTCCAGATGTGAAATGTCAGAGATCACACTCACCGAGTAAAGCAGGTAGTGGGTGCTTTTGCTATCTGAGCTGTCTTCCTAGGTTTAGTCTCGGTTTCCATTAGCCTGGATTTTAGCTAATGTTCTTACTCAGAAGATAGCAAGTCTGTGCACAGCTGCCTAGGTTAGCATCACTAGGACATTTAACTCACTTTGTCACATGCTTCCCATAGCTAAAGAACCGTTGGAATTAGGACTGCAGCTGATTCCCAGGATAAACGGATGATGCAACAATAGAAATGACAAATTCACACCTCGAAAGACACATGCCTGCCCCTAGTGCCACACTGCACTGTGAAAGCTGAAGCGTCTAAACTTTCCAAAATAATTGAAAATGGTGCGTTTTTCTCACGTTGAAGACGACAGGGAGACAACAACACTAGGTTTAAAAATGGTATCGTTCTGCGCACTTGAATCTGGAAAAACAAGCCAAGCTTGCGAAATTAGACTTCTTGATGCTTGCTGAGGAATATAATTTTCATTCATGATGGCTTTCCAGTGATGAACCTCACCCTTCATTTTCCCCATGACTCTATGGTTTACATGGTTCTGTTTCTTTCACTCACTAATCTTCATCTGGCTCATTAATCTCCTGGGGGCTCTATGACCATGTTCCTGCTTTCTTATCATGTCAGAGATAGTTTTAGAGGGCTTCAGAGGGCTACTCAAGCTGTGACCCTCTCCTTGCCTGAAGCCAAGGGGATTCTGCAATCACTCTGATGCCTGGAAGTGTTGAGGTCAAACTCACCCACTGGCATTGCTCTGCTTCTAATACCTACATATTCCAGCTGCAGCAGATATATTTTCTGGTGAATTGAATAGATCTCACCAAGTCTTCCCTTTGCTTTCAAATGACTGGCAGCAAGTCTTCCCCGGTTCTGCACCCAGTAGAGTCTAGTCTCTGTCGGAATAAGTGCTGGACATGTTCTCAGCTCACAACTTACCCCAAATACCTTGAGGTTTAAGTAGTTTTTTTTAATTTAATTGTATTATGGTAAATGTTCCTTAGAAGTATTAATTTTTTATACTTTATTCATGTTTTCTATGGTGTTATGCCAGTTGCTTCTTCTATATCTTCTTGTATACAAGCATAAACACAATTTAATACTCAACATGGAGTACAGAAATTGAAATTTTTTTTCCATTTCACATAAGATGAATGTAGAACATGTAAAAATGCTAGAAAGCAAAGAAGCCACACACAGGGTAGTGGGAAAGCCCAATTTTAAACTTGGGCTCATTCCTGCTTCTCTTGTTTATTCACCTCAGGATCTGGGAAGACATGCAGTTTTCTGATCTGTCTACTACACAAAAGATCACTTGTCTGGAAAACAGAGATAAGTGAACATTATAAGAGGATGTACATCGAAACACCCAGAACAAGAATATTTTAGAAGTGTTTATTATTAGCGTATTGCTAATATCATTTTTAAAAATTACAAATCCAACTCCAGAAAGCATCTATACAAAAAACAAATGATGTCCCTCATGAGATATCACAGTCTTGTTTGCATGTAACAAAGATGAATGCAATCAGTGTGTAGCCATAATCTATAACCATGCATGTGGTCTATCACCACAGCCTTCAGCAAAAAATGTGAATAATGTGTAGTAATGATTTTGACGTGTAAACAGCAAGTGCTCTAGGACATGGGAGGGTAGTTCATGTTCCTATGTCATTAGAAAATGAGTGAAAGGTTAGAACGTCTGGAAATGCCAACTTAACGGCACAAAATGAACTGACAGCAAATATAAATATTCACACTTTCTTCTCTTTCCTTCCTTCTTTTTTCCTTCCTTCCTTCCTTCCTTCCTTCCTTCCTTCCTTCCTTCCTTCCTTCCTTCCTTCCTTCCTTCCTGTCTGTCTGTCTGTCTGTCTTTCTTTCATTTTGTGGCACTGGGATAAAAGCCAGAGCCTCATGCATCTCAGGCAGGTACTCTATCACCATGCTACGAGCTCAGTCCCAGGAATCTTTATTTACAAAATCAAACAAGAGTTATATTTTTTTCTAATCATAGGATCTCAAAAGAGATAAAACTCATTGTGGACACTGAAGTGAGAGTACTGCATTTTATAAAACTTTCATATTTTGTTAAGAGAGCTAATGAAATACACTATGATAAAATGAAGATTCCATGTTCTGCTGTGACAACTGTGGATTCAACAGGAATAGTGATCGATCAAGGAAGCACATGCAAGCCACCTAACAGTCCGGAGACTGAGGCAGGAAGATTGTGATCTTGGAGTCAGCCTAGGCTGTGAAGAAAGACCATATCTTAAGGAAACAGCAGAGAGGGAGGAGGTAGTATAAATATTCTTATGCTTATGGGTTTCTTGCGGGAAAGATTCACTTGAAACCTGTCAGAGAGTCCTAGAGAATTCAAAACTCACTGGTATTTACACATGGTTTTATTGGAGTAGTAAGTCAAATTAAGACTTCACAAACCAAAGTACAAACTTGCACTTCCATCAGCAATGCAGGAGTGTTCCCTTTACCCCACAACCTATCTAGCATAAGCTGTCATCAGTGTTTTTGTTCTTGGATATTCTTACAGATGTAAGATGGAATCTCAGAGTTGTACAACCTCTTTGGTTATCTGTATGGTGACTTATCAGAACATTAGGAAACAACCTTCCACAAGACACAGCAATACCACTTTGGGGTATATATCCAAAGGATGCTCAAATGTGCCACAAGGACATGTGCTCAACTATGTTCATAGCAGCTTTGTTTGTCATACCCAGAGCCTGGAAACAACCTAAATGCCCCTCGATCTAAGACTGGATAAGAAAAATGTGGTTAATTTACACAATGGAGTACTAAACAGCAGAAAAGAATAATGACATCTTGAATTTTTCAGACAAATGGATGGAGCTAGAAAACATAACACTGAGTGAGGTAACCCAGACCCAGAAAGACAATTATCACATGTACTCACTCACAAGTGTTTTTTAAACATAAAGAAAGCACATACAAATCACAACCTCAGAGAACCCACACAACAATGATGGCCCTAAGAGAGGCATATATGGATCTAATCTACATGGGAAGTAGAAAAAGACAAGATCTCCTGAGTAAATTGGGAGCATGGGGACCATAGGAGAGGGTTGAAGGGAAGGGAGAGGCAGGGAGAGGAGCAGAGAAAAATGTAGAGCTCAAAGAAAATCAATAAAAAAGGAAAAGACAAGACTTCACAAACTAAGCCTAAGGTATGTATGTATATAAACATATATGCATATACATATATGTATGTGTATACACATATATGTATATGCATATATTACACACATACACAAACATATTTATATGTGTAATCTGTTTTCTAAGACATTATAATAGGACTGGCAGGACAAATCAGTGTGTAAACGCACTTGACACCATGTCTGATGACCTAAGTTCAACCAAGAGTCCACATTGTGGAAATAGAAAACAAATTCAATCAAGCTATCTTGACCTTGACCACAGACACCTATATACATAACCTTACATTTATTTGGTTCAAATAAATGAACCAAAGTGGCTGAAATAAAGAGGGCCCTTCTTGTGTAAAACAAGATTTAATCATAAGAAGCACCTGTAACAGGAAAGGGTCATAGATAAAAGCTGTACTTCCTACACTTCTTAGGAGTGTCTCCTACGTAGATCCCCACTTCACCTATGCCTGAACCATGCTCTGATCCTGAAAAGCACTCAACTTTAGAAACCCTGTAGTAGACGAAATTCATTTTATGAAGGTATGTTTGGACGAGACCCTCTTCTGTAACTCTATAATAATTCAAATCTGAATAACCCTAATCTATTGGAATGAAAGCTGGCACACAGGTGCTATTTGCCATAATTATTATGGGCTAAATAAGGAAAGGAAGGAAGACTTATTTTTATCTGACATAATTTCTCAAGTTTTAAGTCAGAAATGTATTTAGCAGTAGGCTGTGTTTAATCACACATTCAAAGACTATAATTTCTAATTGCAAATGCATGAATAAAAATTTTGTGGTATTATTCTTACTTCCTCACACACATCTGACTGAAAAAATATTTTGAAAAATATATAATTCAATTTTTACAATCACTTTTACAAAATATTACCGAATTAATATTTCTTTTATAATTGATCTACATTATTATTATTGATGAATACATAGGATTCAAGGATAGTTTGACCTCAGACTTTCTAATTCTTTTGTGAGGATAACCAGTAAATGCCAGTTAGCCCATATGGTCTAATATGTAATGATTTATAATACTGTCTATAATTCACTTTACTGAAGACAGACATTGTACATTTCAGGGGTAATAAATAGCTGACTGTGATCAACATTCATCTTCAGAGTCACAGTCAATCGTAGAAAATAGGTGTTAAGGAAGTCAAGGAAAGGGCAGAGGCCTGGAGAAAAAGTTCTAGTGTTCTCCAGCATGTTCAAGGCAATCTGGTGGGTTCTAGGAGTAAGTCAGATAGAAATGGGAGAGAGATAACACCAAAGAATTTGGTTAAGTTTAAAAGGATATATTTCACTCCAAAATGGACTTATAAAATATGTAGTAGATCACTAGATTATTTCCCAAACAATTGTTTGCCTGATTTTCATGATCCCATGCTTGCTTTCAGTTAAAGAAATGTATGACTGAGGTAATGGCATGTCCTTGAAGATGAACAATAGTCTACACACCTCACGTCAGTGAAACCAATCCAATCCAAATACCTGGCTGGGGAAAATGCTTTGGATAAGGAACAGGAATTGGATAGAAATGTTGAAGTCTCTTCTGGACATACCTTGATTTCCACAAGGGTCATGTCACAGTGGTTAGCATGCCTGCTAATCCTTGATTGCAGAAATTAAAGGATGCCTTGGCAGTTTCAATATGTTAGTGCAGAGCCTGATGCAATTTAAAATTTTGGTAGATTGTTAGAAAATGCCACATCATTAGGTGTGAAAGGAGAACAGCCATCTGTGGGAATGGTTTCAAGAAAATAATGTGAGAGGCAATTGGTTCGAAATGTCCCCTTCTTCAGGATGAGGCCTAGGTCAGCATCTTCTGGTAGAGCAAACGTCAACCAGAGATGCTCACAAAGTGACAACTACACGCACACAGCGAAGAGCAAAGCAGACAGAAAACAGTGTCCTTGGTTTTGCTTTACAGCCTGTGGCTGACAAGGTGACTTTTTGAGCCTCAAATTCTTTGTCAGGAAAATATGATACCATAAATGATAACACTGGGTTGTCTCCCAGAGTTGCTGTGTGCCGCAATGTATCATAAGTACAATGTGGTGGTATAAACTCTCTTCTAAAATTATATGATTATTAATGTTAACATTGAGGTTTAAAATACAGAGTGTTTGTAGATGGCAAGTTCAAGCACAAACTTTGTTTCAGGCAAACTGAGAAAGAGGAGGATTTTTCCTGCAATGCTGCAGGAAAACATTCACTACCAGTGGCAAACTTGAGCTGGAGACGTCTACACAAACTATAATAAACGCTGGGCTGTTAAGATGAGCACGAAGGCACACAGGAATGACGTTTAAGTGGCCTAGAATCCCAGGGATACATGTAGAACCAAGGTACTGGTAACTTCAAAGCTCTGAGCTGGTATAAATTTCTCCAATTTACAGTGAAGGCACCAGGAAAAGACTCAAAGGGTAACTGATTACGTGTTTACCAATTAAATATTTTCTACCTATCAATGGTCACAGAAACTGTGTATTGGGTTTAATTAATGGGACCTAAGAAATCAGGGAAAGTGTGTTTGCAAATGCAAATACACACACACACACACACACACACACACACACCATCTCCCTTCAATCTACTCTGCTCCAATCATCTGCTTATTTGGTTAGCAAAATTATCACTATTCTAAGATGTCAAAGAATGTCAAGGCTGAAAGTAGAAGACTCAAGCCACATCTCAGAGGAAGACATTGGAGTCCAAGAAGGTTCCAATATCAGAACAGAGCAGAGCTTGAAGAAGAATCCCACACCACACACACACACACACACACACACACACACACACACACACACACGAGTGCAGGTGGAGGACTTGGCTGAGTAAGGCAGGTGATCCATGAAATAAGGAAGGGGTAGCCTGAGTGTTAGCCAAAAGATCCCTGCCCAACCTGAGCTCTCCATGTCTTCCTGGGATGTACAGTAGAATCAAACCCGGTGGCTGACTGTTTCAGGAGTAAAGACAATGATAATGCAGTAATAGAATTATAAATTGTATAGATGTCATTTACAATAACATGGAGGGGAAAAAGAGCAGATATTGCAAAAAGGATTCAAAGCCAGGATTCTGGCCAGAATTAAATATTGCTTTTTGCGTTTCTCAGATCGGCTACATCTGATAAAAATAAGTGTATTTACTAGGGAAATTTTCGCCCAAAAAGCAGATATCTGATGAGTATCTATGCTTTTCTAAACACTTCTAGCTAATTAATAAGGCCAAGAATTCATTGACCATCCTCACCGGGAAATTGCACATTCTGTAATTGTTACAAGTCATGGGGCTTCTGGTGTCAAAGCGATGATATCTCTTCTCAAATTTCTTTCATTAGTCTTAAAGTATTCATTCTCTCCAAGTACACTCGCCACAGAAGGAGTGAAGGGAGTTTGATGAAAATGTAGGCAACATTTCTCCTTAAATAGAATTTGCATTAAAACCTATAAGAGTGCAAAATGTTCCTGTAACATTACATAGTATACAGCTGCCAACTCTTCGCTGTCACAAAGTTCAGGACATAAAATAACTCTTCCGACTGCCTTTCAATGAGTTCAAAACAAAAACTTTCGATAATTTAACGAATATATCATGTTTTCAAACCCACCCTCTCTTGCTCCCACCACAGGCAAGATGCCAAGATGGTATCTCAATGTAGCACTTTTATTTGTTTTAATAAACCCTATCTCTACGTCCTCTTTGCCCTTGGTGGAATCCGGTTTCACTCAAGAAGTAAATATGATACTGGAGGCATACCGCCATCACTTTCCTCAGTGGTTTCTCTTGTTATTAGATCCTCACTGGAGAGAGTGCTCCCAGAGCACTGCTGTGCTTCGAGAGATGTGGAGATAAATCCGCAGTTGGCTGCAGACAAAGAAAAGCCACAGGGCTCTGGGTTTTTCCGAGGTGGTTGAACGAGGGCCTGTGATGGCATCATTGTGCTGTTGTTGTCTGTTTCCATATTCCAATTGACAGGAGCATGGGCAGCGGACTCCTCATGCCTTCATAAAACATGAGCTGTCATTTTGTTCGTCTTAAACTAGGTACATCTGTTAATATTTTGCCCTTAAACCTGCTCGAGAATGCTACAGGGTAATTTGCTGAATTGTTCCACAGCGAGCACCTGACAGGTGTGTTTACTTGATTGCAGGGTTCCTTAAAGAAGAGCTCAGTAAAAGCACGAACCTTCCTCAAAAGCAAAATTAGAACTCAAGATCCCCCTTCTCCTTGAGACATGACTGCCTGGAGGAGAGCAGCAAGGCCTGAAAGACCTCACTGAGCAAAGAGAAGAAACAAATAGAGCCGTGCTCCACTGGGAACAGATCAATAGCAAAGGTGGGTGCCAGAGAGGGCTAGCTGCTTATAAGTTATAGGACACATGGTCTCCCAAAAGAATACTAGCAATTTCCACTGTGCCAGATGCCCACCAGCGCTAGAGGTAAGTCCTAATTGCCAACGACATCCCATGCTCAGGTCACAGGATATGGAGACATCAAGCTGGGCTCATCTGGAAGCTTCTTTGTTGCTAGCTGCTATTGTGGTGTCAGGAGGCTTCTTGGAGACTGCTGGGGAAGCACCGTCAGTAACAGTCGTGTTTAGTGTGGACCCAGCTACAACACTCCTGACCTGCAGGCAAGATGCAGCTATTGGTGCAATAGTGGTGGCTGAAATGTGGATAACCGACCACTTCCTGATTTTTGAAGATCCCTCCACTGGACAGAATTTATGTCGAATGCTGTAAACCTCATCAAAAGTCCATGACTGGGGAAGTCATATCCCTAGTGGGGAAGGCATTGCTATTGTTTTGCTAAAATGGACATATATGTCTCTCAAATTGCCCCCTTGACAATTACATTTATGCCCATAGATCAGTGCTGTTCTCAGCTTTCATCAGAGAAACACCTTGCTTTGGGTGATCATTAGAACCCATAGACACTCAATAATGGTCAAATTGTTGAGAATAAGTGACTGTTGAATTCTCAGTTATAAACTGGATGTCTGTGACACTATCTAGCCCCCAGATTTATGAAGCAACAGTAAAACGAGAGTTAGAAGGTAAGAGCTGTGGAGTGGCGTGAAGTGTCACGGAGTACATTCTTAAAAACAAGGGATAGTGGTGGTTGTGAGTACATGCTTAAGATCGGGGTCCATCAGCATCATGTTATGCACAGGGTGTATTGGGGAGAAGCTAACAAGTCACCATGCCTTCCTAAGGACATTCTAATCACTGCTGGGACAGGGAGTTTCTTCAGTAGTGTAGTCACTAGCAAGGTTCTCATGCTTCTGCAAACAATCCTGAAAGCAATTCTGATAGTCATTGGGTTTTCTGTCTCTGTCTGTCTGTCTGTCTGTCTGTCTCTCTCTCTCTCTCTTTCTCACACACACACACATACACAAACACACAGATGCGTGCACGTGTGGATGTAGAAATGGAACTAATTGGGAAAATGGGAAGAGAGATCAGTAGAAGTTGGAGGAGGACATAAGAGGGTAATGAAGGTGATGAATATGATCAAAATATATTATGTACATGGAAGGAAATGTCGCAATAAATCCCATAATTCTGCATAATATATGCTAATTAAAACATTAAAAAGGAGACACAGATACTTTCCTTGGGCTTAGATACTTTCTAAGCAGTTGAACTAGAAAACCTAAGAATACAATCGGATTACAAAATCCCTTGGTGCTTGTGGAAGCATTTACAACCAGAAACCTAGAGTGCCAGACACTCCCACTCCCAAGCATGTCGTAAAGCTTTCTACAGTGTCATTTATTGTTCCCCTCATAGTCCTGTCTAACTTTGAGAGCTTCCTGGTCTTAAATTGCATTTCAAATGCATGCTTCTCCCAGATAGTCTCAGCCCGTTGGTCACTTAAGCCAAATCTGACGCCCAGTTTGAAATGACGAACTTGACAAACACCTTCACTTGACTTATTGGCAATGCGTAGTTCGGTTCCTAAGTAAACTGTAGAATGTAAGAATCACTTTGCAGAATTCAGAGCGCTCTGAAAGCATGCTGTTAAGATCATTCTTATAACTAGTACTGTATCCCCAGATGATTACCGATTTACACTTAGAAACCACGATCTTCAGAATAATACTTGGTCCAGCATAGATTCTGGAGCACTGCTAATAGAACTGAGACTCTTAACCTTTTAACCTTGCAACCCAATAGTTGCTCCCGTTTATTTATATGTACAAACACCAGGATTTATTACTTTTCATGTGTGTACATCTGTATGAATGTGTATGTATGGTACGTGCATATACATATGCATGTGTGGACATGTGTAGACATTCATGTAAAGACCAGAAGGCAACATGGGGTGTTTTTCTCAATTGCCTTCCAACTTAGTGGATGAAGCAGGATCTGTCACTGCTCCTGGTGCTCACTCATTCATCTAGAACAGGCGACCAGTAAGTCCCAGCGATCCTCCTGTCTCTGTTTTTCCATCTTTCTAAAGCCGGGATAACAGGCATGCTGCTACCACAACTGGCTTTTTAAGTAGGCGAAGAGAGCAAACTCCAGTCTTAATGCTTGTGCCACAGGTACGTCTTGACTGAGCCATTGCCCCAGGACCTTTTAGAGACAAGCTTTTCTGTGCAATATTTAAGCCATTAATTCAGCAGTTCATAACCCTTTGTAGAAATAAGGAAGCCGAGTATCCAGGAGCCTAATGTTTTTTTAGGCTACACAACAAAGGGTGAGCCCAGTGGGTCTGCAAAGTCTGTCACAAAGACTTGTTGGTACACTCAGAAAGTTTTCCCAATCAGCAGTCACAACCAAAGTGCAACCAATGAGAACACGACACTGGGGTGAATTCTTTCTATCATGAGGCATTAGCTTGTAAACACAGCAACACACTGCCTTTCATTACTTCAAAGGCAACTTAACACTGAATTCATTTTAAACATTATGAAACTATCTCATTGTAGCTATTTAAGAGTTCTAAATAAGCTATTTTTTTGTGGTGATAACATAGATGCTGAAGCTTTCAGAATTAAACATTCTTCAGTGACAATATTCTACTAATACAATATCTGAGAACGTAAGAACATAGGAGGAAAGTGCTTTCCAGAGGACCAAAAGAAATTACTGTGGTGAAGGATTTAACAAGTGACAAAATCCTTTAACCCTGGCAAAGGTTGCTTGGTACTAGCAGTGGCTCAGAGCTCTCCTGAGCCTCAAGGTTGGATAGCTACCCTCCAGCTGTCAGGATTATCTACGTCTTAAACTTAAGCCCAGACTTTCTGAACCATGCTGCTTTCCCCAGACAGTATCCTCTGGCAGGGTGGAGGGGCCAGTTTTCCATTGTGTCAGAAGAAAGCCCACGGGCGCTGGGCAGGGTACTGGACTGTGCAAGAGAGACAGGTGATGTGGGTTCACATTGGACTGTCTTGGGAGGAAAGTTGGGGCCATCCCAAGGGAGAAGCCTCACAGGTTACTATTTCCTCATTTTCCCCTTGTGAATTTGGGAGAGATAGTTTATGGAAAACACAAATAGAGAGATATTTGAACCTATAAACCCGAAGATCACTTAAGGTTCAAATTTTGCAATCTAACTCTACTTTGCCCATTGGTCAGTTTTATAAAAGACATGCAGCTTAGATATTCTTAGGTTGTTAGAGTAATTAATTGAAGACATATTGCATTTAGGTATGTTTCACATGTCACTGAAAACAATCTCACTGTCATGCACCAGTACTACTATGTGGACACTTTCCATGCACATAAAAGTACCACACTCCTCCATTCCCACCAAAAGACGGAATAAACATGCTACTTCAAATTCTCAAGTCAACATTTTATCTGGGAGGACTTTCATTTAAGAACTACAATTTGTTATGCAAGAATTCATCCAGCTATTTTCGGATGATGGACATCTAAGCCCGGTCGATTTTTTTTTTTTTTTGTCATTGTTGCTACTATGGAGAAGGCTGAAAAGAATAAACACATAATATCATAAAATACATCACACTTTTCACTGTAAAAGTCTCATAATTTAAATGTTTGACTGGTATGGAAGAATTATCTCCTCTTACCTATCCTGATTTTTCCAGATATACAACAACAAAGTATAGCAATATTTCCCCAGGGGTCTTAGTAAGACTTGGAACCACCAGCTGCATCTTTATAGATATACTGGGGGGTGCAAAGATTAATATGCATGGTTTAGAGTAATTCAGAAATTTTTCTTACACCGATTTCTTAGGCTTATTCTTCATATGAAGACATACACACATTCATTATTTAGGCTGAGTCAGCTACTTAACCCTTGTTCATTCACTGTGTGATAAACTTTTACTTTTCCAGAATAAAGAGGTGGGCAAATCCATTGAAGAACCCCCAATGGCCTCCTGTTTCTATTATTTATGCCTGGTGTGAGTCTTGTCTTGCATCTAAGCATGCTGTGGGATAAGCTGTAACAAGGAAAAGTGGTGAGTGCATGGTTGTTTTCACAGCATCGTGGAATCGCATGCAAGGATGCATTATACAGTTTGCCCAGCCTTTCCGTTTCTATCGACCAACTCTAGTTCTACACTCTTTCTCTCCCCTGCTTCTTCTTCTCCAGCCTTGTGTCTTATTGGAAAGCCCTACAGAACAAAGAACATTGAGTGGCCTCCAAGAACCAAGAGTGAACTCTGGCCAAGAGCCAGCCAAGAACTTCAGTCTTGACACAGAAGGAACTGAACTGTGCCAACTCCCCATAGTGATTTTAAAAGCAAACTCATCCCTAGTTGTGCCTCAGATGACATGGAAGTCCACATCAGCTTTTGTTTGGACTTCGGTGAGGCACTATTTAGCAACCAAAGCTGTGTAGATATTATTTTCCACAGCAGTGACATGGAGAGATGTTTCTAGATCTCGCTGGTGTCTCAAAGCAACACTAGCTAAATAAATCCCACTGGGATGGAAAGTAACCCTGGTCTTCTGTACAAACCCCTATCCAATTGTTCCTCATAGCACCTGGTTCCATAAAAAGGAAAAAAAAATGAAAACTAGTGCTGAAGCTTTGTGCTTACTATAACTGCCTTTGGCTTCTGTCCCCCTCTCCCTTCTTATTCATGAACAACAAAAGGGCATAGTTCTTAAAGCTGCATCATCAAGTGTCTCATTTTGTCTGCAGCCAGCATCCCAGAGTCTGAAACTAACATACATCTTTCTCTGCACATAGGTTCTGTTCTTAAAACAGCAAAGGTTACTAGAACCCACTTTACAGAAGAAATGACAGATGCTTCTTCTTGTTGTGTCATGTTTTATATATTATTTTATACCAAATCTCTCTAAAAGACCTTATACTATTCATCTCTATAAAAACTGAAAAAGATAAAACAATCACCAAAGTTCAAGTTCACTACTTTGCTTATACTGTAAAAGCAAAAGACCCCATTATCATTTCAATATACTAACAACACATTCCTCTTAATTCTCTTATTGCCACTAAAGATTCCCCAAAATATAATACTGTAAATGTATTTGTCAAAGAAAGAGCATAATTCTCTTATGTAATTCTTTTAAATTAAAAGATTGAAAGATAAAATAGTTTTGAAGATCAAATGGCAACTGTAGATTGAAATATCTGCTGAACAGATTCTAATAGTAAATTATTGTCACCAGAAAAGAAAAAAAAAATGCCAGCACTCCTGAACCCTTACAGATACACAAAGAAACAGACATTAGAAGGTGCAATAAACAAGAAGAAACAATAACTTGGATTAATGTTCTTACAGCTGGCTATATGGACAAGCTCAGGTTTCATCGTGAGTGAGTAATGACTGAAGCAGAGACTGAAGGTACTTCTGATCATTTCTGTCCTTCGCTTTTCTACAGAATGTTAAAACACACTTTTCACTAAAAGCATGCACTGAAGGGGTTCTGCCCCATAAGTCTCTTCACACAGGAAATCAGATACCCAGTATCCTCCAATGCTACAAGATCCAATGCAATAGGAAAGATGTAAAAAAGCAAAAATCAATAGCAAAGAAGGACATCTTCCCAAAGTTCCTACAGATGTCATTTCCTGCCCAATGACTAATGATTGCTAAGCATAACAACGGACACAGGAAGTAGAAGGGAGTTTGGTGGTCTATTAATGAGAGATAACCCGATGTAGAGTCTAGCTCAGGTAAGAAACAAAGACAGCAAAGAACACAAACAACCCAGCGTAACTCAAGGTAGGGTGCATGTGTTTTTGAGGAAGACCTCAGCAGATGGCATGAGAGAAAGACTTAGAACCTGAACCTAACTGTGGACTGTGGAGACCTGAAGAAGTCTGTGTGTGGTAAGTTCACTGGGTCATCGAGAAGTTTATGTGGGACTCAAGAAGCCACAGAGTCCTTGACTTTTGACACTTTATTCACCACTTGTCTTACTAGCTAAAGGAATTACCAGTATCAAGTATCCCTCAAGAAATAAATTATATCCACATAAGTGTTTGACCAAGTAGAGGCCTGAGAAGAAGTAAGCCTCAAATACGTACATGCTGTGTCTTGGGCAAAGGTCCCACCATAGTCCTACTTTTCACCTTCTTCCCTGGTCTTTCTAACTTAAGAAGCCACATGTGAATTTCCATGGTGACAAATGAGCATCAATATTTATGGGTTCATGTGTAGACAGCACACTTCAACCAGACTTCTCTATGGTACCTGGCAAGGCCTACAACTGTATGGAACCTGCTCTTTGCAAGGCCCTCACTCTCCACTAACTGCCTGAAGTCACTTTCCTTACCCAATAATTCCTTGAGTCCCCAGCAACTTTCACCTGCTGGACACTCTTCCGTCTAATGTTGCCATGGCATCAAGGTCTCTGTTCCACAAACTCCTATTGGGATCAATGCAAATTATGTCAAGAGTCCATTTTCTGCTGCAGTGAGAAGGCTTCTGGAAGGCAAAAAACAACTTTTCTTAACTGTAGTCTAGGGGATGAAAGAGAGCTCCCATATCTGAGGTATTCCATCAGTATTTCTGCTTGGGGTATTCCGTCATTCTCCGCCTATACCAATGCCTTCTACAGTCCTTCTCAAGGACATGGCCAATCAACATGTGGGACTTTATACACAAGGTTCATCATTTAGGATCACAACAACCTGAAAACTGCATCCGGACAGTGATGGACATTGGTGTAGTTCTAGATAGATCCCCAAGAAGGCCATTCAGCTGAAGTGCTGCCCCACAAAAGCAACCCCAGCAACTTCTCCCACTTGACTTTCCCTGAATATTGCTTTTAATATTTTTAACTATTATGAATTTTGTTGTTGTTTTCTAACGACATACTTTTCAACCACTAAATATATAGTCATATTCCATTACAATTAATCTTACTTTCCAAAAGATCAAAATAAAAATGAATAAAATCCATACTTTTCTATGATAATATATTATCACTTGTAGATGGATGCTATAAAGTAGTGTCACACAATCTCAGAATTGAGTATAATAATAAAGGGTTCTTAATCCGGGGGTAGACTCACAGATCACAGTCTTCTGCACGAGCAGGGAACAGGAACCAAATCCAGCAGCCAAGAGAGACAGAGACGGAGCAAGCTTCATGTCAGTATGCATAGTACAAGAGACCATGCCCAAGTGGACTAATATCATAAAGGTTATTGGCTGAAGAAGTTATCACAGCAATCACTTGAACAGATCACCCCATAAAACAAAAGAAAATCCTTCTGACAGGTTTCACTTGAAAATTTCCACAATAATTATATTTATATAAGAATGAGACTGAATGAGAAATATATAATTGATATGCAAAAATTTACATTTTGAGAAACTATATGATAAATTAAGATGATGCCTCATGTGGCCCCAGCTAAATCTCCTAGCAATATTGGATACTTAGCCTGGACTGGCCATTTCCTAAGACTAGATTGGTGCCTAGCCCAACTGTCATCCGATAGACTTTGGATGGCAGCAGATGCAGACCCACAGCCAAACATTAAGCAGAGCTCAGGGAATCCTGCAGAAGAGGGGGAGGAAGGATTGTAGAAACCAGAGGGGTCAAGGGCACCACAAGAAAACACACAGAATCAACTAACTTTGGCTCATAGGGACTCACAAAAACTGAACTGACAACCAGAAAGCCCACGTGTGACTGACCTAGTCCCTCTGTGTGTATGTTTACAGTTGTCCAAATTGGTCCTAACAGGAAATGGGCTGTCTCTGAATCTTTTACTGGCTTTTGGGACCTTATTAATGAGTTGTTTTGCTCAGCATCAACACATGGGGATGGTGCTTAATCTTGCTGAAACATGATACGCCATGTTTTATTGATACAGAAGATATGTTCTTTCCTAATCAGAAATGGAGGAGGAATGAATTGGGGGAAAAAGGTGGGTGAGGAGAGACTGGGAGGAAAAACTATGGACTGGATATAAAATAAATAATAAATGAATGAATAAAAATAAATTTATGAAAGCGAAAGAATATAAGATGGAGGAATCTGTACACTGTTTTGCCCTGTCACACCTGCTATGCTAGATTATATACATATCTAATATTTGTGTTCAAATATACATTTAAATGTTATTTATTTAAATTAAAGTTAAAAAATAATTCTTCATATAAATGTGACCATTCCTTTGTAGTCATGTTCTCTCTTCCCCCATAGAAGTGCTAACCACACAGCCTCTAAGTGTTGGGGGCCCAGAACAGCACTGTACTTGTTCATATAGCAATTTCCTTACAGCTTAACAAAAAAAAATGATTTGAACCATAGTAACAAACATTGCTGATAGCCTGAGAACAGGCCTATATTGCTATTCTTTGAGAGAAAAGCATAAAGGTATCTTTCCTCCCAGGAGAACCCATCTTTACCTTAAGATAAGCATGGGGAGGAGAAGTGCACAGCAGCAAGAGGTTGGGTGTGGACACTGAGTTCACACCTCCAAATGGAGTGGAAATGTCCTCTGAGCGAGAAGGTCAGAGTAGGAAGAAAGAGCAACAACAAAAATGCCCTTAACTCAGATTGTGTGTATATAGGAGGGTAGGTGCATAGACCTGTCCCCATTCTGTCCACAAATATCAACCCCATGAAACAAATTCCCAACAAGAGACCAGAGAGGATGATTCCTGTTAAACACAGGAGAAACGTTTCTCGAAGGAAAGTCATAGGGATTCTCTAGGCATCAGGGAAACAAGTGCTTTGAATTCACAACTGATTTCAAAGGCTTGCCAATCATTATGGATAAGTCTTCAAATAATGCAAATCTTAATCTAACACTTAGCCCTTTCTTACATAACACCAATCACATCAGAGTATACTCAACAGTAATGGGAAAAGTATAGAATAATTCCCTGCAACGTTATTTTCACATGAAAGACTATAATTATTCCTTGAAGTCTGTTCACAATACAAACACTGTGGACAAGGAGCTCTGGCTGGGGCTTTGTTGTAAATTCATACTTTTAAAAGATTAGACGACACCGGGCGATGGATAGCGATAACGGAGGCATGGATGATGCAGAGGGAATCCTCTGAAATAACTGCACAGTTTCATGACACGGCAAATTCATGTAGAAATCTGTATGGGCTCATTAGCCTTTGAAGGATTCATCAACAGGTTATTAGATTGCCAAGCCTTTTTATTGAAAGGGAAGAAGGAATGGGATGCAATCTATATGCATTTAAGGTGGGGACTATCTTTTATCTACCATGTAATTAATCTACATCCTATTACTAAATAATGAAGGGGTGTAAACTTTGAATTTGTATAGATTAACCTGCAGCTGCGCTTTCCTTGCTGCCTCATCCTCATTATAGGGTCTCTTAGTCTGAGATCAGTTGTGTTCTCTGTATCTGGATAGGTTGTGAATGGGGCTGCTGGCACACTCATGTGCCTTCGTGTCATGCACACTTCTGAAGACTCACTTGGAGACGAAGTGTAGAAATTGGAATCGAACAAAGACAGAGACAAGTTATTCTCAGGTGAAATAAATTTTGATGAGAGCATCCATATCTCCCATGCTATGGGCATGGGGAAGGAGTAGAGCCATGCCCTAACGACATTTCTCAAAAGTTATCACAGCTCTGTTGGGGTGCCCTGACTTATTATCCACACACAGTCTGGCTTTTATTCCTGAAGTTCCCACATCCTCATAGTTAGTCTTGAATTTGTTACAGTTGATATTCTCCAAAAGACCAACATGAAGAAATGTATGCCTTTAGCACTTGACCAGTAGCCCACATCATTCAACCCCAATTGGAATCACATTCCCAAAGTCACTCATTAGCAAAAACAACCTGGAAGAAGCAGTGCCAACAATCTGGCTCCTGCCTGTTCTGTGTCCCTTGGTCTCATGTCCATGGCAGTATCTAAAATATACAGTAAGTTGTCCCTGACTTACCTCACCAACAAGCAATGGGATGAAATTAGACCAGTGCCGGCAACCATGAACTTTGAATGCATTAAAAACCTAAAACCCCCAGAGTTGCTTTAAGCAGGTGTGTTTGACTCTATGCAGTGTGTTTTGTTTTGTGTCATCCACCAGGAAATGTTCTAGACACAGCACTAGCGACATGGGTGGAAGTAACCTCACGTGTGACTCCAGCTACTGAGCTCCATAGGAATAGTAAAGGAGGACCAGGCAAGTTCTCTAAAGTGCAGGTGGCCTTTTCCTCCCTTGGAAGACCCCTACCTGATGTATGTGACTTAATACTTCAGCTGCATACCGAAAGGAGCTGCTTTCTACTTAGACCTGGAGACACTGATCCACTGGGAGATAAACAGGGTTTGGATTATCTGCAGAAAGCTCCTGAACTGCTCCATTTTAACCCACTCATTGCTTTACGATCTGTTTTATTCGAATAAAGGATATTTATTCTGCAATCAGTCTCCACACCAGAGACTAGAGGTGCTCTTAAATATAGTTATATTAATAATCAAAGGTCATTTAATGTCATACCGAAGTCACTGTGGAAAAGACCAGCTTATTTATAATTTATCTGTAATCACTTGAGGATGAATATTTGAGTTGTATACTAATAGCTTGCTTTGGAGTAGATATACAAAGAGCTAAGGACCATGCCTATGCATCTGAAGGCAGCAACAGTGGCTTGATTCCTTTAGGACTAATAGATTTCTACAAAGCCAAAAGCATTTCTATGCATTGGTTTGTACGTTAAGACCAGTCTCTTCATTCATAAAAAAAAATCCAACACTGATACAATTCTTAGGGCGAGGACACAATCAAATTGTCCTGCTTCTTCCTTCACCACTCCTCATCCGGGAATTCAAGTCACTACTCTGGTGGTCTAAGGGCGATGAGGTCTTCAAAATGCTGCCAAGAGCAAAGGCGCCAATAGTGCGGATGTATTTCTAGTCTTCCAGACATCTTCCTGTGATATCTAGTAATATCAAAGTTAAAGGCATACCTGCCTCACATTTTAGGTGCATGTGATATCTAATTATTCATGGAAGAAAATGAACTCAACAAGAAAAAAAAATAATAAAGGTCCAAAAGAGAATACATAGCTTGAGCGGCACACATGCAAGCTGTAACAGCTTACTTCACCATGAGCTCAGCAGAAAACCTACCAGAGTCACATTTAGAGCATGGAGTGTTTAATATGCCATTTGCATTTTGACAGCTTAGAATGTCTACAGTGGATTTGCTAGATCCCCAGCAATAAGCACTAAGTGGCCACCGAGCCTTTGTTGCGCTATTTCAGGGAGGAAGCAGAGCCATTTTCTCCACATCTTCCAAGTTGGTTTGGTTTTCAGACAATAAACTGGAGACAGACTGAGGCAGCTTTGCCCTGGGGAAGGAGATGTTTTGCCTGGAGGAACTTGGAAGCCAGAGGTGTGCTGCCTTCCAATTAAGCATGGTTGGCCAGATGAAAACCAATATAAAAACAGCCCCTCCCTTTGGTATTCAGTAGCAAGGTGCTTGAGCCCTGGAATTGGGGGGTGTCCTAGCGCTCCTGGACTACTGCCCTTCCTCTTCTGAATGTGTACTATGAGACGGCATTGTTGTCATCTTCCAGTTTGCCAAACTTGTGACAACAATTACAAGGGTAACCATCACACATGGGATACACTTATACATAAAAATGTATAAAACATATCTATCTATATTTACAAAAATAAGAAGGGGGAATCTTCTGCTGTCACAAGTTATCTGATGTGGGTGCTGGGAATTAAACTCCTGTCCTCTGGAAGAACAGCAGGTGCTCCTGGCTCTGAACCCGAGCCATCTCAAGCCATCTCTCTGGTCCCATGATTTGTTTTGCTTTATTTGTTTATGGTCTTAAAAATCTAAACTTGTAACTAAATAGGTACTCTAGAAGTAGTAAGAAGCTTTTGGCTGAACAGATCTGAGTTTTAAAATAGTAATAATAATAATAATAATAATAATAATAATAGTAATAATAATAATATAGTACTGCCTTTGACAATGCAAAGAGGTTAAAAGATTTGATAAGGACATCTCAAACACAAGGAGAGTAAACAAACTGACTCTGATGCAGCGTGGATCTGGAGTGGTTTGGAGGACTCTTATTTACAAGAAGTCCTAGCTTCAGCAGGAGCCAAATCAGAGTGGTCCTGGCTCTAAAGAAATTGAACCTGCAAACTAAAGGTCTTATCACCTTGGTAATAGGAATTTTCAGAAGATTAACAGTTCAGGAGCATAAGCAGACATTCCTCGTTGTTCCTTGAGTTCTCTGTATGACTTCTGTGTGGATTCAATGATGTGGACTTTAAAATCTCTTTGCTGGGGAGGTAGACAACCAAAGAAAAATCACCTGACAAAATCTTGCCTTGCGCTCCCGAGCTTCCTCAGGTGAGGCTTCTTCAAGCAAACATTAGATGAGATTGCTAGCAGCTGGAGTCCCTAGCAAAGTCTTGAAGGCCAACTTAGTTTCACTGCCCATTACTAAGAACCTAAGACCCTGGTGAGCAGCAAACTTTGCTCAAAACAGCCTGTAGCAATAGCTCAAACCTGGATTGGAGGTGCAAATTTAAGGGATAAATTATTCCATCTTTTTACCAAATGTAAAAACATAGAGCCTTCTTCATGTTCCCGTGGTTCCTAGAAAATGGAGTGCTTTCAAAAAGAGAATCATACTTAGGATTCCACCCTCGTTATTTCACTAATAATCAAAAAAGAAAGAAATGTCAACAGCAATGTCTGTTTTCCCCCAGTGTTCCCAGTGTTTTCTGAACTGGTGCTTGGACACTGAAGGGGGTTTCAACGACCTCTACTGCAGCGCCTCCAGCCTCCCATACTCTGCAAACAGATCATGAAAGATGCCCCACGCATCAAAAGCTCTGAACCCCTTTCCCAGGACTCCTTTGCCACCTGGCCTCAAGCAGGAACGCTGAGGGGCAGCAGTGGCCCATTGCCCTCCGCCTGTGCGCTCCCTCTTTGGAGGAGGACCCTAATCCGCGCAGGCGCCAGTGCGTCCTCGGACCCTGTGGCCAAGCCTTAGGGCCCAGAGGCGACACCCCCTGGCAGAAGGCCGACCTTGGCTCACAGGCTTTGGCTTGCCTAGGGGAAGTGCGACCCTGCCCCAGCTGCGGGCCAGCACCCTGTTGTCCACTCTCGTGCTGGCGTCACCAGCCTCCCGCCAGCCAACACAGCCTCAGGGATTGCTCTTGACCTCAGGGGTGCTAGGAGAGGCAGCTCTGGGCTTGAGGGGTTAATGAAAGAGCGCGTAGCCACTGCCTCATGGGCCAGACAATAGCGCTAGAGATCTTGGCGACCAGAGTCCCAGTCCCTTTGGGCGCTAGGACCGCGCGCGTGTGCGCGCGGAGGAGCACGCTCTCGATCCTAGCACCAAAAACGCAGGGGCTGGCGGCACCTTGGGCTTCACTTTGGCTTTCATGGTCTCCACCGGGTTTCCTGGTGCGCAAGAGGCACTCTGTTCTCCAGCTGTCAGTCCAGGCCCGGGACTCCGTGCTCAACCCTGGAGCCCCTGAACCAAGCCAACGCAGCCTCTGCCCAAGACCTGTCCCTCCACACCCGGCTCCTCCTCCGCCTCCCCCAGAGCAGCAGCCCACCCTCGTGGGGGCGGAATCGGCCCGCACACGTGTGTAGATTATTAAGCAGCCGGGCGGGCGGCTGTGGGCTCCACGCAGTAACCTCTGTTAATTGCGGGGGAAGGGAGCTGGGGAGTGCGCAGAACTCGGGGGAACAGGGAGTGCGCTCCAAGGGGGAGCTTCAGATTTAGGGAAGGGGGGGGGAGCCTTGCCCTAGATCATCTCAGAGTGCAGGAAAGGGTAAGAAGTTTGGCATAGTTGCATGACAGGCGGATCATTTTCACCAAGGGTTTGTTTCGACAAAGCCTGGTTCTGTGTCCTGAATCTTTTCCGCTTCCAACGTGGACACACACCCGCAGAGGGCTTGGGGGTCACAACCCTCAATTTTTCATGCTTTGCCTCTCTTTCCTCAATGTGCCTAGCGTGACCTGAGCCCTCTGCCAGCCTAATCCTGCTTGGCCAGTGGAGCCCCCACAGCCAGCAGGTTGGTGGAGGCCCAGGCTAGACGGAGAGGGGTGTGTGGTCAGAGGGTAGGCATCTGCAGGTAACTCCGGGAAATTAAGCGATCCTGTCTCTCCAGTTAACCAGGACGCACTTATCTCTCTGGGTGGGCTATTGGGAGCACTGCACAGATACCCTTTGTGAAGAGGATGCTTGGCTGAGGGACCAGCCCCAGGAGGCCAAGTCTTCCCCCAACCCGAACGCTCCTGCAATCCTCTGCTCTCTCCAGGCGGGTGTGGAGTTGGATGGAGATCACAGAGACCTCTGTTGCCTCTTAATCACCCTTGAATTTGAATCACTGGGGGAAAGGAAGATGGGATAGTCGAGAGGAAAGGGGAAATTCTTGTTAGGAAGGAGGGAACAAACGAGTCAAAAAAAAATACGAAACTGAGTTCCATCCTTTAAAAAGAAAGAGAAAAAAATCTATGTATAAAGATACAGATATAGATTTGCCCAGGAGTGTGAGGGAGGGAGCTGACACTCAGGGAAACAGCACAGGAGAGCGAGAGTGAAGAAATGGGGGCAGGTACTTGCCAATGTGAAAATCAATCAATACTCCTCTCTCTCTCTCTCTCTCTCTCTCTCTCTCTCTCTCTTTCTCTCTCTCTCTCTCTCTCTCTCTCTCTCTCTCTCCTCCCCTTTTTCCTCTCTCCCTCCCCTCTCTCCCTCCTTCCCTTCTACCTCCCTTCCCTCTTTTCTTTCTCTGCTTCCCATAGAATAGAGGAGCGCACAAGCTGTTGCCAGCCCTGAGGTTGTAGCCTGTAGAGACTGAGGCGAAAACATCCCCCAACTCATTTCAAGGAGCAAGCCAAGTTCACTGAGTAAAAAGCCCCAGGAATCACCAGAGAGACCCTTCCCTGCCGTTGAACAGACTTAAGACAGGGACTGCCCCAGCACCCAGAGAGAACTGATCTGATATGAAAGCCCTGCAGAACTCCATCCTGGCTTCATCCACCTCGCCAGAAATTCCAACTTGCAAGAAGCAAAGTCCGGGGAAGGAAAGGGGGCGACCTCACCGAGGCAGCTAGTCTGAGTACCTTGGAGGGGAAGCAGAGGAATGAGGTGTGAGGTGTAAGGCTGTGGAAATATCAGTCAGCTAGGAGCTTTCCCTGATGTCACCAGAGCCCAGAAAGCTTGAACTTTGCCAGGCTGAAGGTGCCCAGCTGGTTTCCCAGGTGCGCCTGGTCCGGGGAGAAGTCGTGGGAACTACCCCAGCCTGCGACCCGCCAAGCCCACCAAGCGCCAGGAGCCAAGGCGCAGCTCTCTGCCCAACTCATGTCGGGCTCTCTTCTTGACCACCCACAGCACACTGCACAGAGAGAAATGTCGTTTGAGCCCAAGTGAGGGGGAAGGAAGGGCGGGGGTGGGGCGGGGGCATATGAGGGGTGGGAAGAACGCGATGGAAGCTCGGCATCGGGCGCTGTGTTCCCCAGCGTTGCTGGTGGAAAGCCACCCGGCCCGTGCCTGCCGCTTGGTCCCCCATGATCCCCAATTCAGACACTCTCGTTGGCAAACAGGGCCTCCGAGGGTTCGGCCGTCTCCCCGGTACCGAGCCAGCCGGTCTTACCCTTAGCTGCAGTGAGGAGCCCCGCGCACAGAACCACTAGCACCAGAGGCAGGAGCAGCGACTTGAATTTCCTCCACGCAGTCATGTCTGCAGATATTCCACACGCACACGACACGGATGGCTCCTCTCGGATGCGCCGGTCTCCTCCAAGGAAAGACCGGGCTCTAAACACAGCCGGGTAATCACCAGAGGGCAAGACAAGCTGGCGAGAGCTCCGGGTCCCCAGCCCGGCCGCGCATCCGACGCCTCCCGCAGCTCTGCGCGCCGGGCTCGCTCCGCTCCCGTAGCATCGGGTCCGAGCCACTGCGGGGCTGAAGATGCTCCGACCGAGCGCAGCCCCGGGGCTGCCGGGGCCGGGGACGAGCGCCGGCCGAGCCGGGCAGAAAGGCACCAAGGCGGCGAGGCTGCGGGAGGGGGCGAGGCGGGGAGAGGAGCGCGTGCAGCCCGGAGCAACCTGGAGCGGAGGCAGCTGGAGAGAGAGCCAGCGAGTGGGAGGTGCGGGAGGGGCGCACGAGGGGGGGGACGCCGGGCTGGAGCGGGAGGAAGGCGGGGAGCGAGCGCCGAAGACAGGCTGCTAGCGGCGCAAGGAGCCGCTGCCGTGGCGGCTGGACTCAACCATCCTACCCACCGAGAGGGGAAGGAGGCTGGCACCGCGCAGTCCCGGGCTCAGCCCGGCCTAGGGCTCTGGGGCCCAGCGCATCGTGCTCCCGTTGCTCTGCGTTTGGCCTCAGTCGCGGCTGCGCGCTGGCTGGAGCACGGATACTTGTTGGGCGCTCAAGTGCGAGAAGCCCATGCCGAGCACCAGGGAGAAACCATACAATTGGCCACGCAAGTCAGCCCGAGGGCTCTGTAGGGGCAGGCGGGGGCCCGCCCCCATCCTCTGGACTGTCTTTCTCTGTTGACCAGAAGCAGCCCCTGCCTAAGTTAGGAAAGATATGCAGGTGGAGAAAGAATGGCCCCAGCTGTGACTGTAACAGGCAGAGAAAAAGGTGCTTTTAACAAGAAATTGTAAATTACCTTTAACAAGGTGACTGCCTACAACTGTGATAAGCCACCGACAGTTCCCTCCTCAGCTCACTGAGTCCTGCTGGGGTTATCCACATACCAACCCCAGCTCTATGTGGAAGTCAAAATGAAGGTGAACAACTAGGCTGCTGCCCTGTTCTGGTTGTAAAAGCAAAATTGGCACACCTCTGGTGAACCCAAACATCTCCAGAACTCAGGAAGTTCCCCGCCCGGCCCCGCCCCGCCCCCCAGCCTTCAAGTGGCCACAGGAGGAGCCAGGAGCAGCTGCTGAGAAGCAGGTCTAAGGCAGCTACTGGGCATGCACAGAAGAGACACGGTGTTAGGGAAAGGCTGGGGGTTAAGTGAAAAGTCCAAACCACAGGTGAAGCCCAGCGTTCTCAGCGGCACCTTTAAAGGACGTGCCATTTTTAATCCGAAAGGAATAGGGAATTCTAGAGGATGGAAGGGAAAGGGCCATGGACATCTCATGCATCCACGCCAGGGACATCCATCCCATGATGACCCTGTATTGTCCACACCAAGGGATGAGCATGGTGTTTGGAAGCAGGCTGATGGCAACACCGTTGCACCAGCATTGTCATTGTATCCACTGTCAAGGACTGAGTCAGGACACACCTCGCTCAATGTTAATGTTCTAGAGCCCTCTTGTCCCCGTAGCCCATAGATCACATGATGAGAGGTCATGAGTATAGAGATGTGGAATTACTGGCTGTCCCTTAGCCTTCCAAGAGCAACCAGAGTCCTTAAGCAACCTGCGTTCCTTCTCCCGGAGGAGATCTGATCTCCCTGGGAAAAATCATGGGGCTTTCTTGGAACTGCCTGGATTTGTTGTTGAGAACCTTCTCATTGCCCTTCCCTTATTCCCAGGGTGAAAATTCCAGAATAACTCTCTAATCTGGATGGCTCCCTGTGTTTCCTCAGCGTGGGATGTAGACAGGGAGTGGAAAAAGCCACACCTCCTGTGTGAACTATAAGTCACCTCCCAGGTGTTATCTATACTCTTAAGAAGTGAACAAAATAATGCCTTTCAAGATCCATGAGAAGATCCAATCGCTCACCTCTGCTCCCCCTCAGCACACACTGATCTTCAGGAGCAGCAGAGCTGAAGTCCCCCCATGAGAAACGGTGTCCTGTCTTCCCAATGCCACTCCTCATGACTCATGTCACCAAGAAGGATTTCCGCCGTTAAAAACCATTTCCAAATCTCACTACCTTGTGCGGGGACTCATAGCTGGCTTCAAGTTATGAGAGTCCCAGTCAGGAATGTTGTGTGCCACCTGAGAAATCAAGCACCTTTGCACAGAATCCTGAAATCCTGCCATCTCAAGATCGAATGGCCTCCTCATGGCAAAGTGCTTAACAGCCTTTTCTTTTTCCAGACCAGTTGTAGTGCAGACCTATAATGGCAGGAGACGGAGACAGGAGCATCACTTCAAGTTCTAGGCTAGCTTGTTATAGAAAGAGGGCTGCCATCTAGCAAGAACTTCACAGGAAGTCCTTATCTCAAAACAATAATCATTAAAAACACATTTCTGTCTTTGGTGCGAAGAATCTATTGGAGTAATATCATAGAGCAATGACAGTCCCAGTAAATGCTTCAGATCAGAAAGGAAGAAAGATCCTGTACCTGGAAGTTACCTTGCCAAACTGCAACTTGATCCTAAGTCTGAGAATACAGCAGAAGGCTGTCCAGGAAGAAAGGCTGATTTGGGAATGTGGTTGTGTCTGTGTTAATATTGGGAATCTTCCCCCACCCAGGCTCTCAGGCACTAAGCTACCCAGAAGAAAATCATGGGGCTCTGCTGCCATCTAGTGCTCTGATTTTCTTGCTAGAGTCTGCTTGGGAAAGCAAATGAAAATCTCTTTTTCACTTTCCTCTCTAGTCACCCACCTTCGAAGACTCCTTCAGGGTACACCTGCACTCTTCACAGTATCGGGCCATAGATGAAGACTGTTGTTCGCCGCCTAGATTGTCGCCGTCTCTGGTCTCTGAGTTGTTGTAAAGCCGCGATTTCCTCCAGATTTAAGCGGCTCGAACCTGGACAATGTTATGAAATGATCTCAGCGGGGGGACAGTGAGATTTCACCCCTGGAAGAAGAGCTGTGGGCTTCTCTGCAGTGCTTGGAAGGGAAGTCTGTGCTACTGCATGGGTGTGATGCATTTTCCAGTCTCAGCCTAGCACGCTCCTCAGCCTCCAGAACCTGGCTAAGCTGTGCTGGGAACACTGCTGGCATCGGGACTGGCACTGTGGAGTGCAGCAAGAAATATCGAAGGGGCCTCTCCCATGCTGGAAGGATGGCGATGTTCCTGAGGCGGGGCGTCATCCACATGAAGATATATTAGGTAGGGTGGCAACTTAAGCATTCAAGAGACGAAGAGTCCCCCATGAGATGGAACCACCTAAGGAGAGGACAGAAACATGACGCTTGAGATAAATATAGATTGCTTTTTTACTATGTACAAATGAGAATAGTAATTAGTGGAAGATCTGTGAGTGTATGAAAACCTGAGAGAATACAGCATGTTGCTATGATGGCTAAATATGACTTGTTTAATACTGTATTTGGGAGATTTATGGCCATGAAAGAGCTGGAGGAGAGGTCTTTCTTTAAGAAATCTGGCAACCAGTAGGAAGCCACTTCTAAGGGCCCAAGGTGAACTGTACCTGGGTACAGTTCTCTCTCCATCCCATCTGCTACCCCTCCCCCACAGCGGAGCCTATGTGTATGGGTGACAAGACCCTTCCCTGCCCTAGCTTCTGCTCGTTCCACCATCCTAAGGCAAGAGCACAATGTCAGAGGGGTACAGAATGCTCTGCTCAGTAATATCAGATCACACGTTCTTTGTAAATGCCCCCAGGCAGTCTTCAGTACACGTCATTCCCTAAGCCACCTTTGAAAGAAGGTGATAACGAACGTATGAGCAAGTGCAAGGACATACTGATGTTCGTGACTGCGTTCCATGGCTCCTTCATGTTAAACCTTCTCCCCCTGTCTTTCCAATAAAGCAATATTTGAAAGATTCAAAGTTTGTGTGCATGCCTTTAGGATGAGGGAAACTAAAGTAACACATAGAGTTCAGGGATACTCAATACCAATGATCCAATGGATAGAATGGTGAACTCTCCCCTTGCACCATAGGGTAGCGTGCCAAAGGAAGGAGCTCTCCATGGACTGTGGGTGTCTCCATACATGACAAAGGGGCACTCCATGGACTGTGGGTGTCTCCATACATGACAAAGGGGCACTCCATGGACTGTGGGTGTCTCCATGAATGACAAAGGGGAACTCTATGAACTGTGGGTGTCTCCATGCATGACAATGACTTAACTTGGTCATCTATAATTATTGAAGTCTAGGCAGTTGGCCCCAACCCCAACTGTATCTGTGATATGGCCTGAGATCTAACATTTCTAACAAGTCCGAAGTGACATGGGAACATCAGAGGTGATGCTTTGAGAAACACTGGTGTCACAGATTGATCTTGGAGTCCAAAGAAACTACTTGGAGTGGTACATCTGCCACCTTCTCATCAGGAAAGCATACAAGCAACTGTAATCTAAGCGTGTTTCCCTGTCTGCAACATACGCGCTGAGATATTCCTGGGGGACACGTGGGGAGAGCAAAACAACGTTGAGACAATGCCAGACACGTAGCTAGCCTCACAGATAGCATCCCCCTTTCTTGTGTAGCCCACCTCTGAAAGGGAGGAAAGAAAAGTAGCCCAAAGGGAGAAGGCATCTCATCTGCTGCTCCAACTCATGTTTTAGGATTTCAAACGAAAACGGTGGAGACGATAGATAGATAGATAGATAGATAGATAGATAGATAGATAGATAGATAGATAGTCAGTTACTCTTTTCCAGGTTGTCAAAAGGTGACTCCAGCAGACACCCCGGTGGAGTTAAAGACTCCTTCACTCTGACTTTTAAGTTCAACTTGCAAGGAAGCCTCATATTCAGCAGTTCCCCAAGGAACCAGCTTGAAAAGCTCCTCTGTAACTAGGTAGCAGGCCGGCATGTTAGTAGTGCTTTCTTTTTTTATTGCAATGAGAATGCCCAGCACAGACGTAAGAATGTGAGCAAAGAGGTCAAGACCATAATGGGTTCACCCACTGAAACAGTCTTCCTGAGCTAATGGGAGCTCACCCACTCCAGCCAGACAGGGAAGGAAGCAGCAATAGGACCAAACTCGTCCCTCTGAAAAAGGTTGACAGTTGCATGGCTGGGGCAGACTGAGGGGCCACTGGCTGTGGCAGCAGGATTTATCCCTACTGCTTGTACTGGTTTTTGGGAACCTATTTTCTTTATATGGATACCTTGCTCAGCCTATTTAGTAGGGAGGGCCTAGGACCTTCCCCAAAGCAATGTGCCTTACCCTCTCTGAGGAGTGGATGGGGGGTGGGGTGGGGGATAAGTGGAGAGAATAGGAGGAGGGGACGGAGTGGGAACTTGGATTGGTACATATAATGAAAAAAATAGGTTTTTTTTTCTTTTTTAAAAAGTAAAATAAATTAAATAAAAAGAATGCCAAGCACAGAGTCACCATTCACACTCACCAGTCCAGGCGGCTACTTCAGGGCAGAAGGACAGCAAAGGGAATCCAGATGCCCTTGCAGAGCAAATACTGTCCGGAGAACACATACACGTTCTGGCTCAGCATTAGGGCTCACAGGTGACTCGTGACTAGTAACTTACAGAGACTTCCACTGTCTACAATATTCCAACAGACTTGAATGTTGTAAGGGCTATGCCCAGAGAAATTCTCTAGCTTTGAGAAAAGCCTCTTTCCCTTCTGTGACTCTGTTGTGTTGTCCTACGTGTAACCGTCACATAGGGTTTGGACTAATGAATAAGTAGGCTACTTCTCAAATTCTGATTCCCTCCACATCCCAGATTTCACATTTTGCTGATCCTCACCTGACCCTGAAAAGCCATCTATTAGCAAACACCAATTGCAGAACGTTGGTCAGTTCTCCATGGGAAGATCATTCATGATGAAAGTGTGAACAATTATTTCTATACACATATGCACACACATATGTATATACACACACACACTTTTTTCATCATAGGAATACTATTGACTGCACCAGCCTATCAGAGAATTTGAATAAATTGTTCCGAGTTAGGAAGCAAAGGAATTGCTTCATTTAAAAAAAAAAAATCAGTGAGCTCTGCGAAGGTGACAAACTGAGACTGACTATCCAGCCTTCCCATATCTTGAACCCAGCTATCAGGAGGAGATGAAGACATTGCTGATCATGTTATAACAATTTCCCCTTCTGAGATATGATTGTTCCTACTTAGTAGAGTTTCTTAATCTTTTAGAAGGTGGTGGTGGCGCACGCCTTTAATCCCAGCACTTGGGAGGCAGGGGCAGGCGGATCTCTGTGAGTTCGAGGCCAGCCTGGTCTACAAGAGCTAGTTCCAGGACAGGCACCAAAAACTACAGAGAAACCTTGTCTCAAAAAAATCAAAAAGAAAGAAAGGGCGAAAGAAAGAAAGGGCGAAAGAAAGAAAGAAAGAAAGAAAGAAAGAAAGAAAGAAAGAAAGAAAGAAAGAAAGAAAGAAAATGTCTAACTGAAGTGTTTGCTTTCAGTTTTAAAATGCACACTTCAAAAATGTGGTTCTGGTTCCGACGGCTTTTCACAGTGACGCTGAGGAGTCCATGACACACCAGATATCCTGTGGGAATCACCACTCTTGATTCTACAGGAGCTCCTACAGAGAGGGCCCCCGGGTAAGTGTTAGCAGTGAGCAAAAATGCAGTGTGAGGTGTCTTCTCCTTTGACATCTCTTTCTCGAAGATACTGTGACTCAGTAGCTGCACTTCAGCAGAGTGAGCATGGGGAGTAGGGATGTGGGAGATGGAGCAAGCAAACAAAGGAGCAAAGAGAGGGTGCATTGAAAAGTGGTTCTGTTTTCACTCCCCACCACTGAGTACTCTCTCATTCCCCATTCTCTCTTTCTTAATTTAATTTATTCCTTGAAAATTTCACACATGTATGCCATGTATCTTAATCAGGACCCTGGACATCCCATCATATTTCATATATTCACAACTTCATGCTACACACACACACACACACACACACACACACATCCTATATATGCTAATGGACTAATAATGCTCAGGCTACTTCTCAAATTCTGATTCCGTGTTCCTCACCTGACCCTGAAAGCCATCTACTGGTAGCTTGGCAGATCTCTATTGTATAACTTTATTGAATTTACATATATATACATATATATATACACACATATACATATATATATATATATGAACTCAAATAGTTTTATCCATACTTACAATGGGTATGGGCTCATCCACTGGAGAGCATGAGAAACCTACCAGTGGCTAAACTCTTAGAGAAATCATTTCTCTCTTGAGTATTCTTAAAGTTATGGAAATCAGGTGATCACTTGAGATAATGTATTTCAAGTTTCCAAACCTCTCTGATCATCAGCATACTGGAAATTCCTCATAGACATTTTACTGATCATGTCCCTGATGCATACATGGATTTGACTTGGGAAGGTCAGATCCTCAAGTCCACCTTGACGTCTGACAAAGAAAACTCCATTATGACCATGGCACTGACGAGATTGTAGTGAGGCACTCATGCCCAAGGGGGCATTCGAAACCAAGGACCAGGGTCTTCCATGGTTGCACTGATATGAAACTACCTCTTCTGCTTGTCCATACCCACCTGCTGATGTCAATATAATATACAGAGGGAAATTTCTTATAGAGATACATATGGATCCTTGCCTATCTCAATTCATGTTCTCCCTTTTCCCAACAGGCTAGTTTACATACTTCATGCAAATGTGAACTGTCTAGTCACTAAAAAGGGTACCTACTTTCTTAACTCATTTTATTATTGAGAGAACTAACTAAGGTGATGTATGGGAAATGCTGAATTTGAATTGGAATACAGATACAAATAGAGACCTAGCTATTTTTCCTTCCATTTTCCCTGTGTCATCTCTGAATTTAAATGTATTTTGGTTTTGTCCCCTGAAGGATTGTCATTCTTTTCGTATTGATTGAAATAAGAGGCTTTAAGATGTTTGCTGAAATTCTCTATGCAAAATCTTTCCTATCGGAAAAAAATTCCTCTTTCAAAGGCAGGTTAGCATCTTTTGAAGCACTACAAAATTGTCAATTTTGGGAATATTGCTTTCACATGTGGAGCACTGCTTTAGGCAGTGCCAGAATAGTAGGTGATTGCTGCCATCAGCAGCAGCATGAGCAACTGACGCTGCCTCCCTGAAACAGAGAAGAAGAAGGCCTTGAACCCACAGTACTAGCATATATGTTACGGCCCCAGTCAGACATGAGCATGTGCAGAAACGGAAATTCTGAAAGGTCAGCTGGAAGGTTTTCGGTCCTGTCAATAATTACCCTAAGGAAGGGAGAAAGAGCACTCTAAGTCCAGGCCTTGTTCATCCCACCCCGCTGCCTCCAGGGATTCTACGGAAGTGCCTCTGAAGTCTCAAGACTTTGAATGAGCCTGCAGGAAAGATGAGTTCTAACACGAGTTTAAAACGTGAAAAGGCATTCAAGGCAAAGACAGAAGTAAGCATGTCGACAGATTTGGAGGGATAGCTGCCTAGAGAATTCTATCAGATGATAAATGTTTCCAGGCTAGAACACAGACTGGTAAACTCTGGCAGCAGGGATCATTTGAGTTGCGCTATACAAGAAGTGGTGGTGGGGCTAAGTTTAAATGTAGGATGTAATGCGTGATGATAAATATAAGAATTTCCATCTTTTGCACAATTTCAGCCTTCCCTCTCTGTATGTCACCCACAGCAATTCACATTGCATCCACCCTTTTCACATTAACACTTATGATTTGCTTTTCAGTGGCACAGGGGTTAACCCTAGTGTCTTTTGCATGCAATACAAGTGTTCTACCCCTGAGTGACAGCCTCTAACCCATCTCACTGGGGCCATGAGAGCTCTGTATCAAAATCATGGCTTGCAGTGACAGCCAGCAAGTGCATGGGGAAAAAAAAGTTCAGTGTCAGAGAAAACCAGGGAAGAAATGCAACCTAAGCCCATAGTGAGGCATCAACCAAACTTCACTAAAATGATTCCTATCAGAGAACCCAGAAGAGGACCACTACAATGGTTGGGTGGATAAAGACACTTGATGCTAAGCCCGATGATGTGAATTTGATCCCAGAAACTCACATGAAGGAAAGAAAGAACTGATTCCTCCAGATTGTGTTCTGAGCTCTTCTCATTTGCCATGGCTGGCAGAGCTACCCCATCCCTAAATAAATAAATAATAAACTAAAACTTACATAGAACAAAACATCTGGAAAGGAACTAATGCATCAAGGATGCAGAAATAGTGAGTTCTGCGCACCATTGCTGGGCCAGACAGGGGTGCTAAATAAACACAGTCATTATGGAGAACACTATAGAGGGTCCTCAAAAGTTATAAGTAAACCTATCACGTGACCCATCTGCCCCACTTCTGAATATAGATTCAGAAGAAATGAGAACAGTCTGTCAAAGAAATACGAGCCTGTGTTTATTGCTGGAACACTCACAAAAACACAAGTGAAAAATTAACCAATGTGTCCATTCTCAGAGGACTGAGCAAAGAAGACATGGTGATTTAAATGCAAAATGGAACAATTTCCAACCACCTTGCTGTGTATGGCCTCAAGATGGAAAAGGAAGACTGAAAAAAGCCAGGCCGAGACACAAATGCCACCTATTTTCTCTCATCCATGGGGCACTAAGCATATTGGTCATATGTAAGGCTAGAGTTTCTTAGAAAGTCAGGGGCCTCATGGTCTCAGGTGAGGTGGGGAAGGAAAGGAAGCTGCACTGCGCAGTTAGCAGATGAGATGATGCTAGATGATGCTAATGTTTACAGTGTAGCAAGTCACTATTGTCTATTATTAATCAGGCATTTCAAAACAACCACAGGAGCATTTGGAGCTTAGCAATACAGGTAATTAATAATATTTGAGGAGATGCAAATGATAGTTACCTTGATTTGATCATCACATACTGTGATTGTAATACTGCACCCCAGAAATGAGTACAATTACGGTGTCAATTAATTGCTTTAAAAACAGAAAGGCAAAACCACACATGCCGTATGGAGCTGACAAACACTCACACATTATATAGAACCACAGCAGTGACGGTCCTAGCACTCCTCTCCAATCCATTTTTCCTTTTTGTCTTGTGTTACCTGAAGTGCCTCTTACGGACTTTCAGAGATACTAGGGGAATGCACTTCTGAGCTTTTCGGATATTAAAGTGAGGAGGAGACGATAGGTTAGCTTACAACTTCATAACTCACAGTATATCTTTCTGCAGGGCTTGTTCTAGAGACAGCGAATGCAGGAAGCACACTCACCTTGAAAGAGTGTATTACATTTATTGTGAGTGCGTGTGTGCCATGGTGTGCACGGACAGCTCCGAGAACATCCTTTAGGAGTCAGTTCTCCCCTTCCACCTTGCAGACACCCAATAGCTGAACTCAGATCCTCAAGCTCAGCACCTTTATGGTTGAGCCAGTCTGCTGGTTTATTGACTCATACTTCTTGGCTTCCACAAGCAGTTAGGTAGTGGCCATGACAGGAGAAGTAGAGTGGAGAAGTGTGAAGTCTGAGTAACCAAGTCTGGAGCTAAGCTGCTGGAGCCCAAGGTCAGTGTGTATTCCAGAATGCCACTTCATATCACCTTATATTAATTTCCTTACCTTCTTCATAGTCTGGCAATACTGCTTGCCCCACAGACCCAATGGCTTATAGAGAACACAAGTAAGTACTATATGGGAAAAATATTTTAAAACATTTTATTACATTTTTATTTTGTGTGTGTTGGAGAGAGGGCATGCCTATGCCACATTATGGGTATGGAGGTCAGAAGACAACTTACAGGAGTCATTTTTCTCCTTCTGTGATGAGAGTCCTGAGAAGCAAATTCTGATTCTCAAGCTTGATGGTCAGCATCTTTACCTGCTGAGCTAATTTCACCAACTTAGAGGCGCTTGCTTCATTTCTGTCATTGTAGCAACGTCGGGAGAGAAAAGGGTTATTTGGCTTACAATTTCAAGTCACAGTCTACCCTTGAACTAAAGCACGAACTAAAGGCAGGAACTTGGAGGCAGGCTTGCGTGCTGTTCCACACTTGCAAGATCGCAGAACAAGGAACTTACTTCACAGCCAACAAGTGTGAAGAAGGGATTATGGAGGGGGCTGTCTGGAGGCCCATAGGCTGGTTTATGCTTAGCTAGCTTTTTGCACAGTTCAGGAGCACTTGTCTCGGGAATGGAACCACTCTCAATAGGCTAAGACCACCTATGTCAAACATCAGTCAAGGCAACTTCCACAGATATTCCCACAAGACAACCGGATCTGTACAATTTCCCAATTCATGTTTCTCCCAGGTCAGTCTGTACTTTGTAAGGTAGGCATTTAAAGTCAACAGAGCATTAGGAGAAATGTTGATTTAAAGCCAAAATGTTTGCACCAATATTAGCTACTATTATTTATATGGTCAATTTTCATTTAAAAAAATAGATTTAGAGGTTATTGGCAGCATCCCTCATCATAGATATGGAGTTGTAGATCATAGTAAACAGGTGACCACACTGTAGCAGCTCACAGCGTACCAGGCTGACAACTTTTACTGTTGGTATAATGCCAAACATATTGTTAATATCTTACATGAGCAAAAATCCAGTGAGAAGAATCCAAAGACACTGGTGAACACAAACCCCTCTCCTTACAGGCAAGAAGAGAGAATAAAGGAATTGCCTGGATCAGAATAACCTGTGGGCATGCCTGTGGTAGATTGCCTTGACTTCTAATTAAGTGAAGTGTGCTCAGCCTACTGCGGGCAGCGCCACTCCCTGGGCAGGTGGGACTGAACTATATAAGAAGACTAGCCACATATAAAGCAGCCTCTGAGCCACTCAACACCATTTGTTTTGTGGTTCCTGCTGCATTTTTTGGACTGTGACATGAATTCTTTAGTCTGAGGTAATGCTGTGTGAAACAGCTAGCAGGTTGGTCTTCCAATCCCTACCTTATTTATACGCCCATGTGAGTTCCTGTCACTTGGCTTGTGCTTCCTCCAGCATCCTTCTCTGTACCTAAATTTTGCATATGGGCTTTTGACCTCATCTGTTTCTCCAGGGAGCCTTGTGTTATGACTTGGATGTGATTTGTTGTCTATCGAAATTAATGCCCAGGCTTAATTTCTCAATGTCACAGTATAAGAGACCCTGATAAGATGATTACATATGGGGTACGGCCACTCTTATGAGCAGATTAATGTCTTCCTTGAGAGTATGAGCTAAACATCAATGTCCTGGACTAATTACCACAAGTGCAGCTTGTCATGAACTAGGCGATCCCTGTTTTCAGCTTTTTCTCCATGAGCCACCGGGCCATCTAACAAACAGGGCATTTGACAGATGCAGTTGTCATAGACACCTTCTCAGGTTCCATAACTGTCATCTAAAGAACCTCATTTCTTTATAAATCAGTTAAATTCTGGAGTTCAGTTGTAGAAACAGAAAAATTGACTAGCATACCAGAGTTATAGGACAACTAGCATGCCCCTGAAATGAGGCTGGAAGTATAAATGTCCCGGTGAAGCCACACACTGTGGCGATGTATAGGTTCTTCCTGTCTAAGGCTGCAGCCCTTGCCTATGTAGGTCAATAAATTACTGATTGTCAAAGGCATACTTGAAATTAGCAGATTTAAAATAGTCATGATAGATTTGTTACAATGCCTTTTAAAAAAGTAAATGAAAACCCCTAGTAAACAGCATAATAAATCAGATTCCTATAAGACTTTGAGAATCCTAATCATTCAATAAAACCTTCCAGACAAACAGAGTGCAACATTTAAATATTATAGGACAAGGAATTTTAATCCGTTTCAAGCAATTCCTGGTGATGGAGTGAGTGGTCAAATTGCAGACAGGTTTTATGTGTACCTGTGACTTCCTCTTCAAAGAGATAGTCCCCAGTCCCCAGAATGTTAAACCATCCTGACAGATGCTGCACTTGGAAAGAAAGGCAGTAGCGATGTTTGTTTCACTGTCTTGGGAAATGCTTCGTGTATGTTTAGAAAAATGAAACACCAAGAAGTTGTGAATAGCGGCCAGCACTGTTTCAAAGGGAAGGGCCCGAGACAGCATCAAAGAGAATTACTGCTATTCACCTGAACTCATATAGCTTGTTGATTTGATCCCTTTTGCTTGCCAGGACAAGAATGTCCTTTATCACAATTCTGGAGCTGGGTGATGTCTAGCTCTCAATGTCAAAGTGACTGAACTTCCATCACTTTTACGAGGAAGTAATTCTCTACGTGGAATGTCCTGCTAGTGAAGTGCAATCCTTAGACTGTGGACTTGGTCATCCTTAGTTTTATCAAAGGCAGAAGAAATTTTATGCTCACAGGACACAGGCCATTTTGTCCTCTGCTAATTGGTAGGTTTTCCAGGAAGGGTCATTCTTACTACTGACAGGTGTTTGTTTGTATGTGGAGGGAGTCAGAAGACCACAGTCATTTCTAGGAAGCCATTTTTACTGTACACAACACAGGCCTGTGTTTTGAGTGTTCTGTTACTATAGGAATCCCTACTGTCAACAGCCTTTAAGTTACCTGCCCACTTGGGTGTGGCCTTTTATACTATATATGCTAACATAAAGTGCACATCCGGCCTCTCTCTTCCAGTGGCAGCTCCATGGCTTCTCCCTGACTCTGCCTCCTTTCTCCCACTATTCAGTTTGTTTTCCCCACCTAGCTCTATTCCCCTATAGCTCTACTATAGGCCCAAAGCAGTTCCTTTATTAACCAGTGATATTCACAGCATACAGAGAGGAATCTCACATCTCCTCCCTCAAGGGATGGAGGAGGAGAGCAATGAAAGAGAAATCTTGTTAGATGGAGCCATTATGGGGTTAGGGAGAAACCTGGTACTAGGGAAATTCCTAGTAATCCACAAGAATAACTCCAGCTAAGACTCCTAGTGTAGAGAATGCCTAAATTGGCCTGCCCCTATAATCAGATTGATGACGACCCTAATTGTCATCATAGAACCTTCATCCAGGAACTGATGGAAGCAGATGCAATGACCCACAGCCAAGCACTGGGCTGAGCTCCTGGAGTTTTCATTTGAAGAGGGGAAGAAGGAAGTCAAGATCATAAAGGGGAAAACCACAGATACATCTGACCCCAGCTAGTGGGAGCTCAAAGACTCTGGATTGAGAGCTAGGGAACCTGAATGGGACCAAACTAGGAACACACTCTGAATATGGGTGACAGTTATGTGCCCTAACCTGTTACAGGAGGTGCTGGTAATGGGACCAGGATTTATCCCAGGCTCATAAACTGACTCTTTGGAGCCCATTCCCTATGGTGGGATACCTTGCTCAGTCTTGATGCGGGGATGGGTGGAGCGGCTTTGTCCTGCCAGACTTTTTTGACTGCCCAAGGGAGGCCTTACTCCCCCTGAGGAGTAGATGGGAGTGGTAGGATGTGGGGCGAGAAGAAACTCATGGTCATTAAAAGTATAAATACCATGCTGCCCATAATACTGCATTGCGAACTTCTCAGCCTAGGACTTTCTTTTAAATTGCCCTTTTAATGTGTATAATCCAGGATTGTGTCTTTGGCCAACTATAAATCAAAGTGTGGAGCTATTTCCAGATGAATTTGCTGCCATGGCAACATGTGTGAGGTCACAGGGAGAGCCCCATTGCTATGCAATGTGCAGGGTGTTCACATTTCTTGTAGGATGGGCAGAAATGTCAAATCTTGAATGAAAGGGGGTAATGCTGGACATATAAACATAATGCAGGGATCAGCATTCATAACTCTATCATTTTTATTTACTGATTTCTGGCTTTTGGGAGAAAATATCTGGGCATATGGCTGCCGAACTAATGGCATTAAGACGCTAATGTAATATTGATTGGTACAGGTTTCTCAGAGGTTAAGCAACCATTGGCTTGTGCATAAGTAGCATGGGGCAGGACAAAATGTGGAAAGGCACTTGATAAGATCTGTAAGCTCCAAATTCCTTACATCCGGAGGCATTGGAAGAAGCAAGTGTGAAGTCAGCTTTAGTTACAGCAGAAGTCTCTAAGATCAACAAAGTGAATGCAGAGCCTGCAGCTCCTAGCTCCCTCAAAACGCTCCCCGGACATGAGATCTCAATTTCTCAATCGTAAGCATTGCATATTGTTTCTCTCCCTTTTCCCAATGAATTCAGAACTTTAATGTACTGTGTTGACATTTAGTCCACAAAGAGAAGGTAGAGAGCCCCCAGCCCTCTGAAGTCATCACATCGGGAGAGATTTGAACGGGAAGGCTTCTTAGAAGGTTGCGCTAGCTGCTATCTTAATTACACTGAAGAATCCCCTTATAACTGGAAAGGGAGCATCCTAGCAGACCCAGGAGAGCCCTGCCTGGTGCAGGGAAGGAGTGAATCACCTCAAGAAGCCCCCTGACAGCCAGTGCAGCTGCTCCTGGGCTTTGAGCATGCGCCGTTGACAGAAGGAGTTCCTTTCCTAACATCAGCATGAAGCTAGCTGAATGACACATGAAGCTCGCTGGCACCCATCAGCTCACCCAGGGTCCTTTTGGAATCTTGTGGGGTTTGAAGAACTGCATGCGCTTACACTTTCCGGTCACACTTTGGAAAGAGTCGCCTGGGGATAATTTAATTTCCTTAAGAAACAATTCTTTGCTTCTCTGTCTTTTACCTGGGATTGCAACTGACAGATTGAAGCTCCTCTATCAGATTATTATGTCACAGCTTAGGTATTTGTCAAACTGTATTCTTTCCTACCCTTCATATTACCTTTAAGTTGTGCTGTCTTGGGGTGCTGGCAAAACAAAACTCTGCTGATAAGAAGGTGCTGAGAGGTGTAGTAACATTCTCCAGGACAGAGATGTTCCTCCCTCGAACTACAAAAGACTTCACTAGATTATCAGCACGTTCATGTATGTGTGTAAAATGTGTGTGTTTGCACCCTCACTCATGAATATGTTGGTGCACATCCAATTTTAAAGAAGGAAGCTAAAATAGGGAGAAAAGAGACAGGGAGAGCATGCCTCCCTTCTCTATGCTAAAATAAAGCAAGTAAAAATAAAAAGATGATGGAGGTGAGACACCCACTGAAAGGATCAGCAATGTTAGCTTTTTACTCATAAGCCCAGATACATTCTTATCACTAAGCATATAATAAATAGTTGAATAATGTCTGAACTATTCCATTAAGTGTGAGGACACATGCTACTTAGGCATCATGCTTCAGTAGGCAGCATATCGCTGTGAAATCATTGATTCTTACTCTGTCTAACTGGGCACATGCACAGCAGCTTGTGCTTTTGTGTTTCAGCATAGACAGGATACGGGAAAGGAGATGGATGAGCATCAACACTGACCAAGGGACTTGAGGATCCCTGTACATGGTAAGAATGCGATGCTCTTGCATTCCTTGTAAAGGCAGATTAAGACTTTCAAGGTAGCCATAAGGCCTTTGCACACCAAGCCCTTCCAACATCAGGGGAAGCAGAAGGGGCTTTAGATCCTTGTAACCAGGAGATAGCCAGAGGGACAGTGATGTGAAGAGAGCCAGTACTCTCTTTGTGAGCTGTCCTGAGGCAATTTTCATGATCTCCATACAAGGAGATCATAATGTTTGGAAAGCACCAACTTTTTATCCCCATTCTAAATTCTTACACAAGACACAGTGTCTGTCTCTGCCAGGCACCACCCTGAGTTTCAGTGACTTTCCAACCCAAAGATAGCTGCCTCTTGCAAGCCCACAGTAGCTATGGGCACTCCAGATGGTATAGCCAAAGGAATTATAACTGGTTTAAAATCGTTTCACCTGCTACAACATTGTCCAGCGTCTCATCAGATCTAACAAGGCTCTGAGCTTAATCCGCTAGTTGGGAATGGTGCCATTTTCATTTTCCATCTACATCTTGGTGTATAACTAAGAGGCGTTCGTGAAGGCTGCTTCTTACACAGCAGAGCTTGCGCATCTTTAAACGAACGTATTACTTTTCTACACTTCAGGAATGCTTTGGATGTTGAATAATGGCTTCCTGAGGAATTCATTTTCTGAGTGTTCTGGGAGGATGGCTTGATACACATATACATGAGGGGGAGAGAGAGATAGAGAGAGAGGAGAGAGGTATTAGATATTACATTCTGCATTATAACAGACCAGTTTTCAATGAGTTGACTCATAGGTAATTTGTAATCAGTAATGATTTTCTTAGTCACAAGTTCCATGTTTATATAATCTGTCTCCTGCAGAGTTGTAGACAGAGAATTAGAGTGACTAGAACGTTAGCCTGCTGGTCAGGCTGCTGTAATACACTGTTTTTGAAGGCAAACTTCACTTAGAGCTGTGAGTTAGGGGACTGGGTTTTTGAGGTGGGAGTGGATTATAGTGGACATTTCCTCTGTCCATGACCTTGGGCTATCTGGCCTTATAGAGGTACAGCTTCTTATCTGTCAATATGACCTTTTAAAGGAAGAGAGAGAAGGTTGCTCTCTCTTCTCTCTCTCTCTCTCTCTCTCTCTCTCTCTCTCTCTCTCTCTCTCTCTCTCTCTCTTCTAGGGTGGTCGGAGATCCAACTGTTGGTTCTATTTACTCCAGGGAAGAATGATGACCATGACAACTATCTACCTTTTTGTATCTCCATGAGTGTATTCTAATAAATCCTGAATACCCCCTTAAACAAGCTCTTATGGATTTAGTTACACGTGGTGCCCAATGTGGCATCTGCCTCTAGCCCTGGTGACACTGAGCCCTAAATGTTCCCAGCACAGAGCCCCAAGAATCGTGGATTCAGTGACAGTGGACCCTGAAGGAAGGCCCCTTAGTCTTGGGTATTTCATGCCCCTATCTTCCAATTTTGTCAATGACCTTCTCCCGTGTGCACTATCAATATTTATTGAGAGCAGGTGGGATGCTTAGCCTCCTTATCAGAGTTTCATTTTAATTCTCTTCTGTTCTCTTTCAGCTACCCTGCAAATGCAACTGGGAAAAGAAAATACATCTCCAGATGTAGTGGGGTTTTTTTTTCAGTGTGTATATGAATCATCCGGGTTAAAACAATCATTGATTCTGTTTTGATAACCTCTAAAGGGAGCATTAACAGGATGTGACTCTCACGTGTTCTACAGAGCATGTAAGTATGCTAGGCGTTTTCAGAGATCAGAGAATCAATAGCCCAGTCTAACTTTGTTAACATAGCACTTACCAAGTTCATTAACCAGAAATCCCCTGTCCGGTGGAGCCTTTGGGAATGTACTGTGAACTCTTATTGGGATGGATCAAGGCATGACTTCTGCCTTAACTACTGACAGGACTGAATAACAGGAGAGTGGCATTGACTATAAAGGGACAGATGATTAGCTTTGGCAGAGCAAACCCTGGTGCATATCTTAGGGCAGTACACATAAAACAGAGGAAGCATTGGCATATAAATTGGGCATCCTACTCTTTTGTAGGGCTTCTAGAGGCCCTCATCTGCACTCTGATTTATTTCTACAAATCGGAACTGGAGATAATATTGAAATACTAGCGGATACAACATGAAAAGGAAAACAAAACTGGCGACAAGTTCCTGGCTCCGTTCACATGGATCTGCACCACTGAGCTATACAGTGATGGCAGGCTGCATTCCAGCTCCCAGCTCACACTTGTTCTAGTCCCCACCTCACCTGCAAACAGACTGCCCTCACTTGCCAACCAGACGTGGTTAACTCCAATTTATCTACCTTCTCAGACACTGCAGGAGAGTTAAAAGATAATGCATTCTCCCCAGCATCTGTCGTAACCCTCCCCAGCAGATTCTCTTTGCTTCCAGAGTTCCCCCATTAGATTTCAAGGAGTTGAATTATACCTTTGCATCCTAAATATCACCCACAAGGCATAGTGGCTACCGTTCATTCCTTGTGCTCAACTTGCTGCCCACACATAGATTCATCTACTTCCTCTTTATTCTGCCAAGTTTTGTCCCCGTAAGTCTTTTTATTATTGCTATTTTTTTTTATTCCCCTGTTTTGAGACAGTTCTCCTAGCATGGTGCAGACTGGCCTGGAATGCCTGGTAATCCTCCTGCCTCAGTGTCCTGGGCGCTAAGATTCCAATCATAAGCCACCATGAGAGGCTTTATGCCACTTGTGGCTGGCCTAGAACTATCCATGTTGCATTCTTCAAACAGCAGTACAGACTGTTGGGTGTATAAAATGGTGCTGTTTTTTTTTTATTTTACAAAAAAAAATCATACACCCAACTTTACCTTTAATATCAATAAAACCTTGTATTCTTTGTTCTGTTGTTCATTGTCTTGGAATAAATCTTAAACTCTAGATAATAATGTAATCTGCTCCCCCCCCTAATCCATCACCCTTAATTGGTGCTGTGATCGCTTACCAGACCTCACTCCAGCCTCCATCATTGGGGGCCTCTCAGATTGGTGGGCTGAGATTTAAAACGCCCCATGTTCACCCCCCTAAACCAGAAACTAAAATAAGAAACATCAAGAAGGTGACGTTGTAAAGCGAGTTTGCATGTTGTTTGTATTTTCACTGAAAAGCAGAAGCGCATCTCTGGGGATGGAAGTACACACATTCCGCAGCTTTTATAGGAACGGAAGGCTAAAGCTTGGTGAACCCTCACCACGATCTCTGCGTGTTTCTAGGTTTCAGAATGGGAGCTGTCATTCCCACTGAAGACTGAATTCCTCTGGGGAGATTTAAGCTATCCTGACACATTGCGTTCAGTCCCCAGACACTCTGAATTAATTGTTGACTTGTTCAGGGAAGCATCTGAGAGGCAAGGGGATGTTTACTGCACTGAGATTAGAACTCTGAGATCTGGGCTTGTCCAGGCAATCTCACCCACGGTAGTAAAGATTTAGTGATCCATGATGCTATGGGATCACGGTGTAAAAGATTAATTATGGGGGTGCTCTCTTCTCTGTGGTAGGACCTGAGGGGATACACCTTAAACTCCCATCATTCTGATTGTAACATCAGCAATCCTTTATACCATGAGCTTGTTTCCCACCGATTCTTCATTATTATCTAAAATGTTTTGTGCTGTTTTTTGAAATAGGCAAGAACTACTTAACCTGAACTAGTCTTAAAGCTTCATATTCTGGATGCAGCTCAGGCTAACCCTGAATTCAGGGCAACCCTCCAGTCTCAGCCTCCCAGGGCCTGGAGGTACAGGGGTACACCGCCATGACTTTTCACACACTTCATCAAAGTTCACAATGGTTTTTTTCTGTTTGTTATTCTGGGGGCTGAACACAGGGGCTTGTGCATTTCAGGCAAGCAGGGCACCATTAAGTTGTGTTGCCATCCCTCCACATTTATCTTCAACCTTTCCCTACCTTCCTAGTCTGGCAGCCGCTGGAATTAAATACCATTCAGATATCATCTTGAAAGTACCTTTCTGGGTTTCTAGCTTCTTATCTGAAATGTAAGTAGCTTGGAAGCCTTTACTCATGCACTCCCACCCCACACACACAGTGCACACAGATGCAAAACAGAATATAGTGAAAACCAACAAGTCTTCCTAGACCACCAAAGAGATGAGGTCAGAGGGCAATCCACCACTACAGAACTGTGGGCAGACACGTGGATGTGAGAACTATGGGTAAGCCAAGTGGGAAACACTAGGAAATAGGATGGGAGCTAGGGTTACAGACAGGTGGAACCCAGCTGGAGCCCAGAAGCAACACTGAACACCGCTATGAGAGGTAGGGGCACAGAGAGCGGTGTGCACTGTCTGTATGTCCCCACCGTGTCTGCAGGGCTCTCTGGTAATCATAGAACATGACATATCTAGGGACTATCTAAGGAAGTCCAATGATGACAGGGATATCAATGGAAGGTGGGTGGCATATAATTGAGCCCTTGGCAACTATAGCCATAATAAACCTGAGTTCCCAAGTTGCCACCAACTCCCTACAAATCAAGCCCCCATGGAACCTTGATATACTTCTTTCCTTTTACTCAACACATCAGGTTTCCTTCTCTTTTTCGTGAAAAAAAAATATTGACCAGACTAAAAAGGGGAAATAAGTTTTAAAAGATATAGAAAGCATCAAAACCAGACTCAAATATCAGATACACTTTTGGAACAATCAAACTGGGAGTCAGAGGCTGAACTCATAAGAAGTGGTTACAGTCTCAACAAAAGGAACCACTGGAGAATGACTGAGAGAATCAGAGTCTTCTGTCGCTGTGGCTGCTCTAACACAGAGCCACATGCAGGCAACTTATAGATAGTAAATCATACCCACTGATTGAGGAAGCTAGAAGTTCAGGTTCTAATAGCATTGTTCTTTGAAGCCTTGATGCTCATTTAATCTTCACTGATCTTCCCTGCAATGAACCTGTGTTATAATCTCCTCTCCTGATGAGATCCAAACATTGTATTTAAATTAATTATGTCTTAAATACCCTACCTAATAACCCAATCACATTTTAAATATGGATTTCACAAGACAGACTTCAGCTATCAAATTTTTAGAATTATAAAGCCAAAAGAAAGGAAAACAATAGAAAGCAAAGCAATACCCACCCAACAATTGGAAGTAAATGGCTAACTGGCCATGAAGGACGCCGTAGAGGAAGGAAGGAAAAGCTGGTTACAGTTGTCGCCCATGAGATTAAGCAGCATTTTTTGAAAGTATGACTTTAGGTTGGGGAGGTGATTAAGTGAGAGAGGTGTTTTCCACACAAGTCTGCGGACCCAAGTTCAGAACCCAAAAGCTCATATAAAAGTTGTATGGGCATGGGGACTTAGATATAATTCTAGAAGAGGCAGGGGATCCCTAGAGAAAGATAGCTATCTAGAGGAGCCAGACAGCACACTTCATGTTGAGAAAAAAATCATTTCCTCAATGTACGAGGTTCAACTGACGAACACACCCAGTGTAAACTCTGTCCTCCACGATTGCATACATGTACCTACACACAGCTGTGCACACACATGCAATCACACATACACAAAAACACACACTACAAGTAGGGCAATGCTTATGAATGTATGCTACAAATTTCAAACAAAAGCTGCTATGGAGAGAATTTTATCACAGTACAATGATATAGTTATGTAGCTTTTGGTGAGGTATTGTCAGCTAGGAAATTGGAATACAGAGGGCATATGAAATATGTATAATATTTAAATTGAAAATAAACAAAATTTACGAATTGCTAATACCAGCTATGAAAGTGAGCAGTCCACATTGATGCCATTGGCACTAAAAAAGAGAAGGGAATTATGAATGTGGTCCTGTGCACAGATGGTGTGTCGTCAGCACAGAAGAGCAGCCCCTTGATGGACATAGTCCACCAGAGTTCACACAAGGAGGATGACAAACTCAGTAGACATATTTCTATAATAAACAAAATGATGTAATCATAATACCTTTATATAGCAAACATCAGGGAGGCCCAGGCAGTTTTACTAGTAAATATCACCAAGCATTAAAAGGCTACTTGGTCCCTTCTCCCCAAGGCTCTCTCCTAGAAGAGGGGCAGGATCAGGTCTTCTGGACTCTGGAATGTGGACATTACAGTAATTCCTAGACCAAAGGCAGCACTAGAGAAGAAGTGGGTAGCTCAAATCCCTCATGACACAAAAGTACCCTTCAAAACTGTGATCTGGGCCATTCTCCAAGAATTCCCTGTGAAATGCCTAATTGTTACTGACAGGAGGAAAAAAAAATCCCCCTTAGGGTTTGGCACTCAAGAGACTGGTAAATTTTACTGCAAAATCCCCAGAGGGATTTTGGCCCAAACTTGGAAATGGTCCATGGGAGCATGTTTGTGCTGAGCCCAATTTCCCACAACAAGTGCTCCATACAGAACTCCAGGGAGTCAGGACAAGCTGCTTGAACCACAAAGACCATTTTAAACCAAGTTTCTCTCATTTTATGGTTGTGATACTTTTTTATTTTATTGCTTAACACATCAATTTTAACAGCTTTAAATGTTTTTCTCATTTTTTTTTTTTTAGGTAAGCAGTGTACTGAGATGAGAGAGGCAGAGACTTGCTAGCCTCATCAGAAGAGCAGCAGGAGGAAAACTGAAATGGGTAGAGCTTCTCTCTCTCTCTCTCTCTCTCTCTCTCTCTCTCTCTCTCTCTCTCTCTCTCCCTCTCTCTCTCTCTCTCTCTCTCATTTTAAGAATTTCCTAAAGTGTATTTGGATTATTTTCACATTTCCTCCAACCCGGAAAGTCCAGTTTGTGCTGCTTTTATGGCCCCAGTGTGTGGCTTTCCATTGTAGCATAGTTTTCCTACCAGGGATTACATTCTTAAAGAAAACTGAGCCTCCATCTCCAAGCAGAAATCATTTTCCAATAGCTCCTCGGACGGGGCGGATTTCATGCCCTTCTCTCTCCATGCAGGGATTTGGCCAGCTTAAGCTTGTGTGCACGCCATCACAATCACTGAGAGTTCGTATGTGTATCCACCCTGCTGTGTCTAAAAGATACCGTTTCCTTTCCCTGCTTGAAGCATCATCTACTGCAAGAGAGATGCATTAATCTGTGGATATAAGGATAAGTCATTGGGAGTCAGTAATAATGTCAAGGAAATGTTTATTTCCTGAGAATTGAGAATGGAGGAACTGGATTCCAGCAGTTTTCTCTATTTGCATCTACCTTTCACGGTGAGCGGGCACCCCATTGTTCAGATCTGCGGTTTATTCCACTCCAATTATTTAACTAATTAATTTCTAGACAGGGTCTCATGCAACACAGACTGACCCTAAGTTTTCCATGTGGGTGAGGACAATCTTAAACTCTTTAGGATTGTGAAACTTAGACGAAATGATGCAAACAGCAACAAAAACAATAATCTGATGCCATTTAAATATACCGCCTTCTCCTTGACATTTTTACTTTTAACCACATGAATTTCATCATGGCTGCAATAGATTTCTTGTGATTACATCCTCTTTCCACTTGTAGTCCCCACAACACCCACTCCAGTTTGCTCCTATCACTCCAGCACCGTGCAAAGGTCAGCAGGATCTCTGACAATGATTCATTCATTCAACACCCATACCTTGGTCCTCTAGTGCAATGATACTAAGAAGCAGCTAGAATAAAAGGAAAACCCACCAAGGTTTATAGAAGATCACAAAATAGAGACAGAGAAGAAAAAGCAAACAAACATATAAGAAACAGAATTGATGAAGACAATAAAGAAAATAATGAATCACAAGAGCTCTGGTTTTAGAGAGGATTTTCAGATCTGTTTCGCAGCAAGCTCTCTGAACAGAACCTAATACACTGCAGAAGTAGGAAGTGTTAAAGTGGAGGGGAGCTCTTCTATGCAGAGGGATGACAAAATCAGTGGGCCCAGGACAGGACAGCCTGTGTGTATTTGAGACACAATAAAGGAAGTGAATGATGTCACAAAGTCAGATGAGTCACCACAGATGGGAAGAAAACTTCAAGAGAAGATTGGAGAAGACAGTCCAGGACACAGTAACATTAGAGTTTGCATTCTTTCATTCACATACACCCAGCAGACATGAGACTATAGTTGCTAGCTTGAGCCAGGGTTAAGACCTACAGAGAGAAGCTACTTGCCTCTATCACTGTGTCCCCAGTGGCATATGGAAGTCTAGGAGTACCCTGGAGCCATACCCAGGAGGATTTGGGCAATAATGAAGGATAATGAAAGGAAGGGCAGGTCCCATTGTCATCTTCAGGATAGTCACAGAATGTCCGTGTAGCGTTGGTTTTGCGATTCCAGAAGCTGCTGCAGCCATGGATGAAAAGAGCCAAGACATGCCGATAGAATACACAGGATGCTTGTGCAAATGTGCATGCCTTCCAGAATGGTTGCCTTTGCGTTTCAAGCCTTCACGCTCAATTTCTAATCTTCTAAAAAATTGTTTTTGATGTGTAAGGGGAAGGAGAAGAGGAGGGAAATGCAAAGAGAAATGGAACAGAAGCAAGGCCAATCATCTTCACTTATGTGTGAGCTGAGGGAAAGCGCTCTTCACGCTTAGCAGGAGATCATCCCTGCTCAAATGTGCAGAAACCCACTGAGCCAGGGCCAGGAAACCCCTCCTCGGGGATGGAAGTCAAGAAGGCAAAACTCACTCTAAGCCAGAACAGCCATAAATAAAATGTCTAGAGTATTTGAGACTAAGTTTCCAAACACTCCTTTTGGGGTACTTTCTTTAAAAATGTATTCTGGATTTATTTTATTATTTTATTATATTTTCTGCAAAGCTTGACTAAAGGGGAATTTAACACACAATATTTCATAGTATTTGCAACCAGATAAAATCTGCCAGAAATCCCAAAAACAAATATCTTTAAGGTTAGCATAAAAATAACAATTTAGTCATGTAAGATTTATGCTAAGGGTGTCTCCTACTACCAAGAGCATCAGAGACAGTAAGTTGTTGGGGCTGGTAGTGAAAATAAGAGTTACCAATATCCATCAGTGCAAACTTGTTGATCTGGGCATTTGTTGAGTATTTTATGTTATTTTTACATATACACACTATATATCAATGCAGTATACATGTATTTGTGTTTTTACATGTGTAGACTCCCATGTACTTATGTGTAGGGTGTGTGCCACGGGATGCCTTTTTTCATCGTTCTCCTCTTCATTCTCTGAACTGGGCTAGTCGAACTAGCCAGCTTGCCCATGGAATCCCCTGTATCTACCTGCCCAGTACTGGAGTTAAAAGCAGGCTGACATGTCCTCCTGTGATTTGTGTGGGTTTCAGGGATCAATTCCTGGTCTTACCCTTGTGGTGGCAAGAGCTTTGTCAATTGAACCACCTCCCAGGATTGCTGAGTAGTTACCATTTTACATGGTTAAACTTGGAAGCCCCATCATGAGCTATCCCTTTAATTAGAAACTTTCTCATTCTGTAGCCACCCTGGCTGGCATGGAACTCACGACACAGCCTAGGATTACCCTGAACTTCCACACTTCTCGTGCTTTCACTTTTCCACACACTGGTAATTTATTTGTTAACCATCATACCCACCTCACCAAGCTTTGTAAAAGAAAAAAAAACCCTAATTTGTAAATATTTAGTGCTGTTAATAAAACAAATTTTATTCCTGTAAATGACACAGGCAGACTTGTCTCAAATTAAACCTCCTTGTGTACTCTTGGGCTCCTTCCCTACTTATCCCTGACATGGTGCTAACACAGAGCAGGCGCCAAACTCAGATTCTCTGGCTTCAGATACACCACCTTGACAGATCGCTCATGATGGATGAAATATGGAAATTCTGCAAAATAATGGGAATTATGTATGGTTTGTTACAGCCTTGCCAGGTGTCGGGTGAATGCTCCCTGAAGCTTCCCACAGCCAAGATGCCCATTAACCTGTCCTCATGTGCTTCACAGACACACGATACTTAGATGATCACAGCTTTACAGAAACTCACTGTAACGTAATTAGAGCCCGGTCAATCAAGGGAAAAGACGGCACAGAAGAAATCAGGAATGCCATTTGGGAGAAAACATTACAGCACTTTATCCGTGGGCCCAGTCAAGGGGTTGTCTCCACCGCTGGGCTGTAACCATTTCCAGACAGGATAATAAGGCCTGGCTTCCCTCCTTCTTGAAACACTGTGGTGAATATCAAGCAGATGGTGATGTTCAGGGGACTTGGTAAAGTGTGCAGTGCTTCAAAGATGTGGTTTCTTTTTCCTTTTGTATCATGATACACTCTTCTTTGCAAAAATTCTTGGACCCATAGAAGAGACTTACCCACGTAGAGAGTTCAAACCATATGCACAATCTAAGGTTTTTCTCCATACATATCTATAATAGCTTCTTTTTAAAAAACCAGGCACAAACTGAGACAAACAAGCATAAGTAATAATAATGTAATCATTAAAATATTACATTGAAGTACAAACCCTATGACTAGCCATCCTCCAATTGCCTCTTACTCAAGACTCAAAATAAGCTGAGAATTGACACATTTGACACAAGCTTGTACCTGCAGCATGAGCAAGGTGGTGAAAGAGGAGATAGGAGTTCAAGGTCAATCGCAGATGCGTGGTGCTATCTGAGACTAACTAGAGCTGCATGAGACCCTATCACATATACAAACAGAGATCGCTTGTACCACTTATTACGATTACTTTTAGGCTGCGGCAAAGAGTTGGGGTCACTGGAGCAACTGATGTGGGCACTGCTCTCTGCAAAACTTTGTGCTTTGTCTGCAGAAGACCTCTGGCATTTGAGACAGAGAAAGCTTATGGGGACTACGGTCTGTTTGGGGGTCATGACACAACCCTGTGCAGAGCCTCCATTCACAACGGGGTCTTTGTTGAGTGTACCATGTATGATTGAGTCCATGTCTTGAGTAGAGCATGGATGTGAATTAAGGACTGCCTTGAGTTCCTGTTGGATGAAGGCCTTTTTTTTTTCCCCAGGCATGGGGACCCTCAGTGAAGCAAGATTTCTCCGGAGAAGGCGCTGGGGTAATGCCTGGGCTCATGTAGGGATGAAGTGGATCGCGTAAAGGTAACTGCTGTGACTGGAACAGGGGTAATAGTAACAATGGTACTGATGCTGTGGTAGCTTGTCTCTGCCTAGGGCTAATGGAAGGACCACAGTGAGCTGGCCAACACCGCTATTAACACTTAAAGAATAAAATAGTTCTGATGATTATGGCTCGGGGAGAAAGCTCAGTGACTAAAGTGTTTGCTTCACAAGTATTAGGGCCTGAGTTCAAGTCCCAGAACCCTTGTGAAAAAGCCAATTGTGGTCATGTGTGCCTGTAACTCCAGAAGAAGAGAGGCAGAAGCAGGAGAACCCTGGGGCTTACCTGTCAGTCAGCATAGCTATGTAAACAAACTCCAGGCTAGTGAGAAACGCTGTCTTTAAAAAAAAAAATTAAAGTTATCTGGGTGGTAGTGGCACATGCCTTTAATCCCAGCACTTGGGAGTCAGAGGGAGGTAGTTATCTGTCAGTTCGAGGCCAGCCTGGTCTACAAGAGCTAGTTCTAGGACAGGCTCCAAAAGCTACAGAGAAACCCTGTCTCTTAAAACCAAAACAAACAAATAAAAAAATTAAAGTGGATGCAAATGTTGCCTGAGGGTAACAACTAACACCTACACACGCACACTAAAACACACACACACACACGAGCGCAATTCTTAAAAATTTAAAAAACTACATTGTAGTCTTAGCAAGGCAATCATACATGGGATGCACAGGAGTGTGTTTCTTTATTCCTAGGTGTTTTAATGAACATTAAGAAATGGCTTCAGAGCATTTAAGTCATAGAAAATGTGCACATTTTCACGCATCATCGAAACGGGCAACAGCATCTGAGTGGCCAGCCGCTGTTTGGTTCCCAAGTCTTGCTTCAATTTACTGCCATTTATTAACGGCTTTTAGGTCTGCCTTATTGACCTTCCGGCTCTGAAGCTGGGGAGTGAATGCACAAAGTGCTCTGAGTTAACATTTGAAGCTCCTTGTTTTCAGGTGTGAATGACTCCCTACCTATAAACATATGCCACGCACCTTTCTCTGTGACATAAGATAGCAAAGCCAGCTCAATGCTCGGTCAGTATGCTAGAGTTTCTAAACTGGAAGTTTCTCTTCCTCCTTGGGTCTTCGGCACCTACCACTGATGAACCCATAGCTTACATATGGTCAGTCTAGCTCCAGGCAGAGCCTTGCTTGGAATCCTTTTCAGTCCTATCCTCAGAAGCTTCTAGAGAGCCGAAACAAAGAGAAGCAAGCCTATGTGACCCTGAGCCACTTCCAAAATGGGCTTTTAAATTATGTATGTGTTTGAATGATGGAAGATTGCTCTGGCACAAATTGGAAAGATAAGTTAGATAGGAGGAAATGTATGGATGAACGTGGAAAACATAATTAAATGCACTCACGGTGGGCAGGAAAACCCGGTGTCATCTGTCACTTTTGAAAGGTCACCAATTCCCTAAGAACTACTTGCCCCCATTTATTTGATTTTGCTATCTAGGTGGGGTCTGGGGGGATGGCTCAGTTTGGAAGGTGACTAATAGACAAGCATGTGGACCTGAGCTTAGGACACAGCCGCGAACCCACAAATCTGGACACAGTGGTGCATGGCTTTAATCCCAGCACTGGCAAGACAGAAAGAAGGGTCCCTGGAGCTTACTGACCAGTGATGCTAGAGGAACCATTGAGCTCCGGGTTTTGTGAGAGACCTTCCTTGTCTCAAGAAACAAGGAGGCGACTGATTCAGGAAGTCTCTCTTAGAATTCACAACCTATCAATGGTGGGCTCCTGTAAAAGCAGAAATAAGCTAAATACTTTCGTATTTCAAAGCGGAAAATTCAGGGCACAGCCACAATCTGAACAAAGCAAAACCAAGCTCCAACAGTATAAATAACACAATGCCCAGTATCTGGAATTCATTCACGATCTTCTGAGCTCCTCTAAGGGGCTTGGGTTACTTCTAGAGCTCTGCCGTCTGCAGCACGCAGCGTGTCTTCCAGGCTCCAGCTGGCTCCACTCCACAGCTGATGCTGTTCTTGGGGGTCACCCCACGGTACTGGCATCTCCAAAACGCTAGGTCTTCTACAGCAACTGGGCTGGGCTGCACTTTCACCAACGGCCTCTCCTACGCTCTCTTCATGGTGCCAACCCTCAACTTTTCTCTATGACCCCTTCAATCCTCGGGCTTCTACAGCTATAGCAGCAGCACCCTTCCCAATGGCCTTTCCTGGCCTTCCGCGCTGCCAAGCCTCAGCTGCTCTCCATAATCCATTTATGCCTTCAAAATCTGTACCACCCAGGACTCTCTTATACCTGACCAAGTTTGGCTGCCAGCATAAGGTACAACCTTTGCCACCTCTAAATACAGCTAGCCCGTGCTGACGCTAAAGAAACACTTCCCAGAAGATTTTGCTTCAACAGTGCTGGTTTCTTCTTAATCACCACTAACTTCTCAGCTCCGGCTGATCAACATCCATTCTCCCAGAAGAACAAAAAGGTTTTACCTTGGTGGTTCCGGCCTCTTATTACTCACAGCTGACTCCTCAGCTGAAGCTGACCAGACACCACAGAGTCTTCATACAAATGACCCAGTAGAGTCTTTTCTTCCCTTTGGAAAGTCGCAAGCCAGGCTTCCATCGTCTGAATCGCTCTCAACACATCTTCCAAACTCCCACTGAACAGCTCACTGATCTCTCAATACTCAATGCCTAGCCCAAAGTTCCAAACTAAATCCACAGTCCTCCCCGAAACAATATGGTCAGGTCTGTTACAGCAATACCATTCATAGTATAATTTCTGTCTTAGACATAAAATTAGCCATCACAGTGAATCAAGTATTTTGTTCATTTCGGCTCTCTACCCAACTGTATTTTCCTGCTTTCTGATCCTATGACAAAATCTCCAATGATTATATTTTCTAAAGGAAAGAAGATTACATAATTTAAAGTGCTGGAGGTTCAGGGGTTTGGTGCAGGCATTGGCTTGGCTTTGATGAGGACCTCCTTGTCATTACATCAAGATGGATGGGACTGAGTGTAACAGGTGTTTGGTGTAAGGCTGGGGGCCTGGATGAAATCAGGTCAGGCTTATAGATGCATTTTTGTTTTAACAATTTGCTCACACAAGTTTCAAAGGGCCTCATTCATGTCCCAGTGATGTTACCAAACTCTTAAAGGTTTTCTTGCCTCTCACATGACTTCACTGCTACCAACATTCCATACAGGAGCAGCTGGGGACATATTGAAGCCATATCCAAGACATTTGTCCTATTGATATTGGTTCAAACTTTCTTAGAAATTCTATCTTTATTGTTTTTAAGCTTTTTAGTCTATTTAAAATAGATTCTGCGCTCATACAATGCATCTTGATTACCCTTTCCCTTTTCTCAATTCCTCCCAGTCCCTCCCCACATTCCCACCTGTTCAGATCGTTTCCTTTTCTGTCTTTCATTTCAAAAGAGCAGGCTTCTAGGAGAAAACAACCTGACATGACCAAATATAATAAGAAAAAAATTCTCACATCAAGGCTGGACAAGGCAAACCAACAGAAAGAAAACGTCACAAGAATCAGAGGCTCACTCGTTCATATACACAGGAGTCCCGTAAAAAACGCTAAGCTGAAAGCTCTAATATACCTAGAGGGCCTAGTGCAGACCTGTGTGGGCTCTGTTCTTGCTCTTTCAGTCTCTATGAGTTTATATGAACCTAGTTCAGTTGATTCATGGGGCATTGTGTTCCTGGTGTACTCCAACCCCTCTAGCTCTTTTGCACTTCCTCTTCCATACAGTTCCCTGAGCTCCCACTGGAGGGTCGATGGAGACATTCCATTTAGAGCTGTGTGTTCCAAAGTCTCTCTCTTTGCATAACGTCTGGCTGTGGATCTCTGTATCTTCTCCCATCTGCTTTAGGAGGAAGCCTCTCTAAAGATGGCTGAATAAGGCACCAACCTATGAGTATAACAGTATATCATTGGAATCATTTTATTGTTACTTTGTTGCAGGAGGCTGCTTGTTTATTAGACCAGTTTATTAGACCAATAGTGTTTGGTTTTACCCTAGATCTCTGGGCTATCTAGTCTCTGGTTCTTGGTCAGCCAGTGAGTGCTAGATATGAGTTCTATCACAAGCACATCGAGTCAAATCAGATATTGTTTGCCAGTCCCTCAAGTTTCGTGCCACTAATGCCCTAACAGATCTTGTAGTTGGGACATCCTATAGGTCAAAGGTTTTGAGAATGCGTTGGTGTCACATTTCTCTTTGGATAGCCTGCAGAGTACCTCCCCCCCACAAAGAAACTAGGACAAAGGGGTGAAGGTTTCATACATGATCCAGCTCAACTTTCCCATGCTCACTGAATTGTGTGGGTGCTGACCTCAGCAACAGACCACACTGTCAGTTGGCAGAGAGCAAATTTTTGTCTTAGCAGCAGCCAGGATTGCTTGAGGATTTCCACAGGAGCCCCTTGCTCAACAACTAAATGGAACGTAACCCAGCCCCAGTACTGTTAGACACATTTGGCGACAGGAGATGGCCAGCTGGGAATCCATATCCCCCATTATTAGGAGACATCATTAGGATTGTCTTTATGTATTACGCAGGTTTCCATAACATGTCTCCAAAGCCCCTCAGTTCTAGCTGTCTCTCCCCACATTCCTTCCTCAAACCCCATATACCCTCCCTCACCCCCATCTAGTCCTCAGATTTGTGTCTCAAACTGCTCCCCAGTAAACCCATAAAGTTCATTTTAATCCCCTTCCCAGGGAGATCAATGTGTTCCCCCAGTCCCTTCCTCTATACCTGTCCTCTCTGGACCTACATATCATAGGTTGTTTATCATTTATTTAATGACTAATATTCACATATAAGTGATTACATACCATATTTATCTTTCTGGATCTGAGTTACCTCATGCAGGATGATTTTTTTCTAATTCTGTCCATTTGCCTACAAATTTCATGATTTTTTTCTAACAGCTGAGTAATACCCCATTGTATAAATGTACTTCTCCACCCATTCTTCTGTTGAAGGATATCTAGGTTGTTTCCAGTTTCGGGTTATTATGAATAAAGCTGCTTTGAACATAGTTGAGCAAGTGTCTTTGTAGAAGGATGGAGCATCCTTTGGGATATATCCAAAAGTGGTACAAGTGGATATTGAGGTAGATCAGTCCCCAACTTTCTGAGGAACCCCCACACTGATTTTCATAGTGGCTACACAAGTTCACACTCCCACTAGCAATGGATAAGTATTTTCCTTATTCCACATTCTTGCCAGCAAGAGCTGTCATTTGTGATATTGATCTTAGTCATTCTGACAGGTGTGAGACAGACTCTCAAAGTAATCTTAATTTGCATTTCCTTGATGAGTAAGGATGTTGAATATTTCCTTGTTTCTCAGCTGCTGAGTTCCTCTCTTTAGGATTCTCTATTTAGAGCTATACCCCATTTTTAAATATTAGATTATTTAGTCTTTGAAATCTAGTTTTTTGAATTCTTTATATATTCTTATGTATTAGTTTTCTATTGGATATGAAGTTGATAAAAATATTTTCCCATTCTACAGGTTGCTGCTGTGCCCTTTGCTTTTTAGCTTCCTGAGGTGCCATCACTCTGTATAGACAGGTCCACCTCATTGTTAACACTGGGTGGGTTTGGAATTTGTTCCAGAAATAAATACTATATTCAAATGATTTTCCTAGACAGGCAGTACTTCAGAGTTCCTGAATACATGCTGTTCTAATTTCATGCTGTTGCTGTGGCAAACATCATGACCAAAGTCAATTTACAGGAAGAATATATTTACTTGACTTACACTTCTGGGTTGCAGCCCATTACTGAGGGATGTTAAGGCAAGAAATCAGCATAAACTTCAAGCAGAAACCATGGAAGAATGCGGATTCACTGGCTTGATCATTGGTTCATGTTTATCTAGGTTTCTTATTGAGTCCAGGGCAACCTTCCCAGGGAACCACCCACATCCATTAGTCAACACAACCCCCATAGACAACCCTACAGCCAATCTGACATTCAAAATTTCTCAGTTGAGACCCCTCTTCTCAGGTGACTCTGGGCTGTATGAAGATATCAGTTAAAGCTAATCAGAATGTATGTCCACAACAAACATTTCTTTGAATTCCTTTAAAAATTTAAAACGCTCTCAAAATTTGATGCTTTTCAAACCTTCAGGTTTTTGGTCACATTTAGATATTTTCAGGTTTAGCCTGAGTTTGATTAACTGCTTTCTTCATAATCTCATCCACAGCATATGTTCATGAAGTCCTCTCTGTGGCTTTATAGGGGACGTTTAAGGTGTTGACCCCTTTCCTTCTCCCTCTGTGTGCCCATTCTCAACTCAAACAATCTAGAAATCCTTTTCTGTGTCTGTGAAGTTTGAATTTCGCCATCTATAGGCCAGCGCGGTCAGGTGGGAGAAGGTGAGTGGCTTGATCACTGTTCTATTGCTATGAAAAGACACCATGACCAAGGCAACTTATAAAACAAAGCATTTAGTTGGGACCTTTTTTTTTTTCTTTTCCTTTTTTTTTTTTTTTTTTTTTTTTTTTACTTTTTACAGTTTTAGAAGTTAGTCCATTATCATCATGGCAGGGGTCATGGTACTGGAGAAGTACCAAGAATTCTATATTTTGATACGTAGAGAGGGAAAATACACCAGACAAAGGCTTTTGGAAATTCAAAGTCCAGCACCAGTGACACACTTCCTTCAACAAAGCCACATCCCCTGAGCCTTCTAATCCTTTCAAATGTACCACTCCCCGGTGACTAACCACTCAAATATATGAGTCTATGGGGTTATTCTTCTATACACCAGCATAGTGAGTTTCCTCAGTGGGCAACTCTGCAGCTCCTCCTCGGTTGCATTGCTGTGTTGCATTGCTCCCTTGCATTGCAGTGGTCAGCTTTGGATTATTCCGCAGCTCCTCCTCAGTTGCATTGGTCTTTTCCCTGCTCTCAGCTCATTATGCAAATATTGGAATCTCCATGAATGTCCCTCTGTGGCTTTGAGGAGGTAAGCCGAAAAGAGCAAAGTAGATTTCAGCTTAGTGATTTGGAATCACATCAAGCTGGGGAGGGCAGAGAAAAGACAAGTATTCCATTACTACTGCATGGAGAGAGATATGGCTCATGCCCATCATTTTCCTAACACCCCAGTCCTGGCCATCTGTGCCCCATCTCCAAACATGTGCCAAGCTCATTTATGACAATAGAAAATTTTCTTAAGATTGCCTCTATCCTGACGAGACTCCTCTAGGCTCTCAGAAGGAAAACACAATGAAAAAATTACACTGTAAATGCCAATAACTACAAAGAAAACTGTCTAAAGTGCTTAAAGCTTGGCTGAAATTGTATATCAGTAGCAAGGAATAGCAGACAGAAGCTGGCAAAGGGACCTTAATATTCATTCCTAGTGTCCAGGCAAATTTCTTTCTTTGTTTCCTTGATGTTCAGCTAGTGATGATAGTTGGTACATTGGGAGAAACTTGTCTGAATTAAAGACACTGCCACACACATGAAAATAGAAGTGAAGATGGATGGGGCATGGTGAAGAAGAGGGTGAAGAGCTTGGAAAAGGGGATTGGTTATTTGCTCCCTAAGAATATTTGAAACTTCCTTGAAAATCTCCATATTTGTCCCATGATTATGATATTATGATTGATGATTTTCTATCTATCTATCTATCTATCTATCTATCATCTATCATCTATCTATTTGTCTATTCTATCATTTATCTATCTACCATTATCTGTTCATCTTCTACCTACCTATCATCTACATTTGTCTTCCAATCTTCTATCTTATCTAACTCTATCTATAATCTATTTACCTATCTATAAACTTTCTATCTACCCACCATCTGCCATTCATCAACTCTCTGTCATTCATAGATCATAACAAGCTATGCCAGCTGCATTAGTATCTCAATCATTTCTACTATTTATTATCACTCATTTTATATATACAACATATGCATTAACAAAGTAAAGTTCATCACAGATTAAATATATATGGTTACCTGGTACTAAAAATTTCAGATCATATGTATATTGCATGAATTAATTCTCTGATAACTGTGGGCTGTACACATACCTGTACCAGTTGCTGATTATATTGGTTGGTTGTTTTGGTTATTTCCCATTTTGGACACTTTCTGCCTCCATCTCCACAAGTCTTTTCCCTTTCTGGAGAGATTCTATTTCATTCATTCTGGAGCACACTGGCTATGTTTGTGACTTGTTTTCTCATACTCAGGGGCAGGTCAAGCCCTCAATTTACTTGAACCAATGACAGTCATTCTGTGCCTCTGCCACAAGTGGGTGGAGACCCAAGAGTTTTCAGAGCAGGCCAATGTGGATAGGTAGTAAAGCTCAGAGGCAGGGTCCTTTCCTTGCCTTGGATGAAGCACTCAGCTATCCAGCAAATGTCAGCCTCAAACGCTGTTACTGAAGATCAAAGCACACAGAGAGTGGCACTAGGAGATGCCCCTCTGGTACACTGGGCAGGACACTCTGCTGGTCCTACCCTTTCTTTTGCTTGTGTGATGTTATGCAGGGGTTTGGTAGCTTCAGCTCCAGGTTTATCCAATGCCATGAAGTTCTCCATTCAATATAGTGGACCTGCCCCTGACCCCTTTCCTTTCATAGCAGAGTGTGCTCTTAAAATAAAACTTCTTTCTAATTTACTGTCCTTTCCCACGTTTTCTTCAAAAATCCCATCAAGGATTGCTGACATTGACTGATCCGTGAATGGAAAGTATTGCCATTTCTCCTATACCTGTTATGTCCCGCCCAGAGCTTCAGGACATCCCCAAAGCTCACCTCCTCCATCTCCTCATCTGGAAAATCTGACCATCACATCCTCCATTACTTCGTCTCACAGCAGGCTGCTCAGACCCATCTCCCCTCGTCCCTCTGACTTCACAGTTTATACACCGATGAGCAAGGCACTCTGAAAGGCACGTTCTTGTGCTCCACATTGTCCTGCATTACATTGAAATTATGCTTATTTATTGACATCATTTCCTAATTGTAAATTCCTGGTGAGTGAAGAAAGACATGTTTCTTCTTACCCTCAGGGTCTGGTGTAGAGACTATGGTCAATATTTTTCTTGAGCTGTATTGGGTGAAACTAGTTCCTGCACGTGTGTAATCAATGAAGATCATGTCTTTCCCTAAGGCTGTCAACCTTATCTAAAAGAATAATTCTAAGGAGTTGCAGGAATAAAACTTTAGAAAAACACTAAGTGAAAATAAAACCAAGGGTAGAGACTTCCAGCCTGACAGGGAAGGACAGTTACCTAGAGGCTTCAGGGGTTCCATGTGCAGCAAAGTAGCAAGGGGTTCTCCTTGTCACTCTGTCAAAGTGGAAACCCATCAAATTATTCAAGACTTATACAGATTTTTGGAGAAATCAAGATCCTATTTTGTCTTTCTTAAGAAGCAATCCCCCCCCCCAGCACCTTTCAACTCAAAGTAGAAAGACATTCACTCTACTCTGACAGTAGATGTCAAGAAAGGGAGCCAACGGTGAGATTACTGCTACCTTATGGGACACAGTCCATTTCTCCTTCAGTGCACCTCAGCTGGACTTTCTTCTTTTTTCTGATCCTGGAATTAGACACAGATACTTTTAAAGGGGCTTTATTATCTAAACTCTCATTTTCAAAAGGAGGTGGGAAATCAGGAAGAATAGGGAATTATAACGTCAATCATCACTGCTCTGAAATTCCTCAGCACGTTCTCCTGAGTATCATGTTTCTAAAATCTTGCACTTTGGTAGGTGATGAAACTTCTCAATACTCTAAGCAGCTGGTTTCAGGTGGCCCTGTGAGGGGATTGCCTGGCACCAGCACCCGAAGCTCTAGGTGCTTCTCCATAGACTTTTGCCTGTATTGTCCTCTGGATCTCCCTGGAATAAAGTAATGTTGCTACAGAACACAATGACCAACCTGTTAGGTGGCTCTCAGATAGCAGGTACTATCCAGCCCTGAAGCTTGGGAAAGCGAGGGGGTCTGGTTTGGGGTTCTTATGACAATGATCAGAAGTATGTGTCACTTATCAAAAACAAAAAACAAAAAACAGCCAAAGGAACTATTCACAAGCTTCAATTTAGAAAGCGTCAGCTCAGAGAGAGTGAATGTTGATTCAGTCAATGACCAGAGATATAATCCCTACTGTGTGTGTGTGTGTGTGTGTGTGAGTGTGTGAATGCATGCACGCACACATGCATGCAATCTCTCCTTTGTGTATTAAACACACTGTGTGTATATATAATCCCCACAGGGTGTGCAATCCATTCTGCATTTGCCTACATGTGTTTGTGTGTGTATAAGCTCCATACATTTGTGTGTTTGTGCATGTGTTTTTATGTGTGTGTGTGAGATGGTGCGTGTCAGTGTTTGTGCCGCTTCTCGCTGAACCCTTGCTACACGGATACTGTTGTTACCTACCCAGACCTCAGGTAGAAAGAACAAAGTCACTTTTATTTTAACACTTGCCCTTACAGCTGAGGGCTGTTTAGTATTGTAGGGTTCCGTAAAACACACATTGTGAGACTATGAATATATTCCAATTCTTCCAAGTTCACCATAGAAACAAATTCTATCTCCCAGCTGGAAGATGAGGAGGGAGGCACAGACCCTACAGGGCTCTAGGTGGTTTGTGGCAGGGGGTCCTTCCCTCCCCTCTCATCTTGCCTCTTTCTCCCCCAGACTGTACCAAACCCCCTGGAGAGTAACATCCTTCACCGGAAGCCAGGTTCCTCTCCTCTGATCACAGATGTGAACCCAGGTGGAGAGACTGTAGTGCCCTGGCCCTTTAAATCACTTGAATTATCTGAGTTCTCCAGAACCAGAGGCTGCATCCTGCTTTCTGCTCTCACCTTAGTGAGAACTGCATCACCTTCTCTAGTCCCAAGGACGCACAGGGATGCTTTCGCTGAAACTTTTTAATGACAGAACGGAACACGTTGTCCAAGCTTCAGTTTGGGAAGAACGCCAGATATGCACAGCAGCATAGTCTGGCTCCTGACTAGAAAAATTAAGACTCAAAAATTCAATTTTAAATTGTATTAGGTATATGTGCTTCCCGTCTTTAATTTTCTCTTGTTTTTTTGATAGGTTTTGAAGAAAGCACTAGACGCCACACCATGGCCCTCCTTACCACATGAACACGTCTCTAAACACAGATAGATCGGGATCTTTCAGGCAGAATGTAATCGCTAATAAACTGTCTTACCTATTCACATCTTTGAGACTTCTGATTTCATGATTTATTTTAACATTAAATTGATCCAATAACTGTGAAAACCAATCACAATATCGACCTGTTTATTAAAGAAACCACGTCCTGATTGTGTAACAGAAATCTCTGGACTTACAAACAGGTTAGAACCTTCCCGAATTAGGAGTTTAGGCTGCAATGTGAAGCGCTGCCAGAAGGGGGCGCAGAGCACCGAAATGCTTCCGGCCTGGAGGACACTTTGGTGCAGGCAAACTTGGGAGGAGATAAAACACCTGCCCAGGTAAAGGCTGGAGGGCTGAGTTGACGTCGTTGGTTGCGGTTGGTTCAAACAATAGGACAATCAAACGAGAATTTTTAGAAATATAAAAAGCCCATGCTTCGGTGTCCTGAGTTTGCTGTGCCCTATGCAAAGGAGAAACTGAAGAGCTGTTTCCTCTCAGGTTACAGATCCTAACCTGCTGTGTTGGCAGACAGTGTGTTCTCAATTCACTGTGTCAGCCCTTATCTCAAGGCCCACGGCGCACCCAGTACATTAGCAACTGTAAAGGCTGAGGTTAGGGTGGTGATGAAACTAGACTGGGTGACAGTTGTGGGAAACGTTGGAAATACGTTGTTGTTTTGCTGCTACTGTTGTTTTGCTTTTAGCGAAGTTGCATTTTCTGTGGCAGGGATGCATAGGTTTATAATAGACACACCCTTCTAAGAGGAGCTCAATGCAATTCGTAGCTCTAGCTCCAGTACAGATGCTTGACGCGGTGGGAAGTGAGGTGGGGGTGGGAGGAAGCCCTGGTCCTCACCTCTAGGGCTGCAATGCTTACAAGCAATGACAACAGATGCAGCAAAGACACCCTGAAAGAGACACTCACCAGTACAGCAGGGTGCACAGTGTAGGTCCCAGCCGGGGAATTTACCCAAATCAGCGCTCAATTAGAAATTAGAATATTTATTCTTCAAACAGACCTAGTGATCGGATGCTTGTCACTGTCTGGTGTGTTCTGGGAAGGAAAACTTTCACAAGGGTTATTCAAATTAGCAGTTAAAACTTTCTCAGTGATGGAAGCACATAATGCAGTTTCTGGTATTTTCAATGAAGAACAATGATTTTTTTTTAACTCTCCTTAACCAAGTAATGAAAAATAATTCCATGCTTTCTGTATCATTTTCAGGAATAACCAATGATTTTGGAAGTTAACAGAGAAAATAATTTTAACAAAAATACAGTTTTTCTTCTGAAGGGGCCGTACTACCTTCTGTAATATCCTATAAGAATATATATATATATATGAATATAAGAATATGCACAAAGAATATATAAATATATAAGGAATATATGATGCTTTATCTATATAGATATATAGCTTGTTTTCATGGAAATACAAATGGTTTCTAAGTCAAGTACATGTTGAGTAGAAAAGGAACTGTTCTGTGAAGATATTTGTCTAACTGTCTGAGCTGTGTCAAAAGTTAGAATACCTTTGCCCTATTTTCTTTAAACTCAATCACTGAGATCCAGCATATTTCCCCAGTTGCAATCCTAAAACCTTGTGTGTGTTAACAGTACCTTTTGAGACTATGTAACAATGCAAGTTGCTTTGAAACAATCTTTCTGCAAGCAACTGTGACAGGACTATTAAGTCAAGGCAGTCACAGTGATGACAAACAATTTAAGCCATCTGGGTAGAACACGGGTGTGGCTACTCTGGGCTTAATGAAAAGTCCTGAGCCTCTAGGACCCAGCAGCATCTGCCTTCCCAAGGTGGGAACCAGAAGGACTTCAATTCTTCCCTACTATATTGAATGATATGAGAGGTTTGCTAACTTCTCTGAACTTGCTATACCTTTGTGATTTAAAAGCCCCAAACCCTCTAGAATACTACTCAGTCCTGGGGAGATCATCTTGAATATGGGGCTCATGGGTTGCAGTCCTGGCCTGAATTAAAATGCAAGAAAGAGTTGAGCCACAGCCTCCGTCCTTCTCTGCTCCCTCACTGCGGCAGTCAGCGTTTCTCTCAGGTTTCTGCAGACTCAATCTACTCTCAGTGAAAGCCATAGGTATTTTCACACTACCCTGAAATGCAAATATTATTTCAGGCTATGAATTTACATGAAGGCTCCATGATTTCATGTTATCTGTCAACCTGATCTATTTCTGTTTGGGGAATTAAAGAACAAAAATGGCTAGCAGAGTTATATATTTTCTGCAGGCAGGTCTTCTGGGCTGAAAGGTTAAACAGTTCTGTTCTTGGATCAAATGCCACTAATATGGCCAAGGCTTCTTGGATGCAAGAGAGACCAGCACTCTACCACCAAGCATATTCAGGTCAACAGCCACTTCTCAGGTTTACACTGGGCTTTCGGGTAAAATCTCATCCCTCCAGGTGCTTGTCTCAGCTCAAAATTACACCCAGAGTGTTTGACTTGGTGCCAGAACTGAATTTTCAAAGTCAGCAGAGATGGGGAAACAGGGCGGACATTCTCTCTGTGTTGCTCTTCAACACACAGGGCAGTGCCCAAATCATACTGACATGCGATTTAAAATGTGCTCATTTATATCAGCTAAGTACGAGAATCAATCACTTTCTCTATCACCACTCCCCCAAAAAGAGTAATCCTCAGATGAACAGAAGAACAAAAACAACATTATGGCTTCAAAAAAGACCCTAGGATCCATGAAAATAATAGATGGACGAAACAAAGATGTACATACAAATGTAAGCACGTGCAGAGAGGGAGGAAGGGAGAGAGGGAGGGAAATAATAAATGTGTTTGGAGTGTAAGTACACCTTCTTACAATGAAGAAATTAGATCACCACAGGGCCAAACTATTCCCACCCACTTCTCATGTAAACCAACCCTGATTAACACCGAAGTCAGATGTTGTCACTAATTCTCCTGTACACGAGAGACTCAGAATTTGCAGAGGTTTCGGTCTGAGGCCTTCATTCCTGGTTACGGAAAATTTTGAGTATTTTCTTTCTGTAACGAGCCCATTCTTTTTATAAATACACATCCTAACATTGACAGACGTGCCTACTGCCCCCATGAATGCTAATGTGCTTCAGTCATTCAGAGCTGGGTCTCCACAGCTCCACAAGCATTTCAGTGATGATGGGTGTTTTTGAAATCTCAGCACTCCATCAACAGTTAGTGAAGGTAAACAAAGACCCACCCATGCTTTAAATCCTGCATAACTGCACAAGGGGCCAAAAAATGCCCTTTGTGTTTAATCTGCTTGTCTTAAAATTTTGTTACCAGGTAAAGTGGTCCCTTAACACACACATAGATGGTAAGGAGATGGAGGTTCAGTGACAGGTTACAAGGACACGGGTAATGACATACAAGTCAAAGATTTCCTGGGGAGTATGTGAACACACAGCTATATACTCCAGATAGGGTGCTCACAGTGACCCAAAGAAACAATTCCAACAAATGCAATTAGTGTGATGATGATTTTATTGTAGCCACTTGCACTAGCCTGTGGGTAAAGTTTCTTATAGGCACTTTGGTGTGTGTGTTGGGGGGTTACTCACAGGAACATGGATGGCACAAAGACAGCCACACCCCTGGAAAGCCCATCACATAATGTGTGATGGTGACTCATGAAGTCTGCCAATCTTGAGCTCCCTGTAGGTAGTTCCAAGGAAGGGCATCCTTGTCTCCGCAGAAACTGTGTGCTGCTCGTGTAACATTGAGGTGGAGCCTTGTGAACCTCCTCTGCTCCAGGGCTTGCTTTCAGCTAACAAAAGTGAAAACCAGTGAGTTTGCTTTTTTGTTCCAGTCTTTTGAGTCTCCTTCTTTTGACCTCCCAGGATGGAAGGCTTCAGTTCACAAGCAACAGCTTCACAACAACCAGAGGCATGTGATGGTCCCCCAGAGACCATAGAGAACATAGATGAGATGGCCCCCTGACAGGCCATAGAAAACCTGGATGTGATGGTCCCCTGAGACCATAGAGAACCTGGAGGTGACGGTCCCCTGAGACCATAGGGAACATGGATGTGATGGTCCCCTGAGACCACAGAGAACCTGGATGTGATGGTCCCCTGAGACCATAGAGAACATGGATGTGATGGTCCCCTGAGACATTTAGTGAGCCTGTTGGAAAGTCTTGTCACCTGGAGATGTCACAGACAACCTGCCCAGAATGTTCATGTTCAGAGATGGCTGTGGTATAAATGGGGGGTTGGGGAGAAGAGAAAGAGACAAAGAGAGAGAGAGAGAGACAGACAGAGAGACAGAGAGACTCACTGGACTGCAGCGAGTCTTGCTGAAGTGTAGTAGTGCAGTTATGCACAGGGGCAAATGACACCTGATGTTGGGTGAAAATTATCTCAGGGCCTGTACCTCAAGGCCTGTAGGACAGAAGAAAGCCTGGCTCCAGTTCAGTTCCTAGACTTCGAGGCCTGTAGAACAGAGAAAAGCCTGGTTCAAGTTTGAGTGAGGATGAGACAGTAAAATCTAGGTAGAGGCCCCTCCAGCCAGGGGAAGGGTTTGTACACCTCTCATTGGCTGGAAGTACACTTGCATCACAGGATATCACTTAACCTTTAGAAGCGGAAGCTCATAGTAATAAACTTAGTTCCTGCTTTCACTCGACTCCCACTGTGTCTGATTGTCCTGGGGCTGCAGATCTGATTGTCCTTGTCATGAGGCTGTGGGAATGGGCAGATAGTACACTCACCTTTCTCTGGGGACTAAGGAGGCTCAAGAAGCCTAGCAACCTGATAATCACATGAGTCAACTATGTTGTGTGCGTCCTCCATGTCAAGGTTTATTTGTTTCCCTGTCTGATTGTCTAGATGCGTAAGGTCCTCTGTGAGGTCTGTACAGGGTGAGAACTGAGAATATATTCCTGCCATTCAGTTATATCTATCCTCTATCTAATTATATATGTATATATAAAACATTTTATAGACATTATATTTTATACCTCATGTCTATAAATTTTATATTTTATTATATATACGGAATATATGTTAGTTGCAAAGATAACTAAAGTTGAATAGCACCTGTATCTCTGCAATGGTTTAGTTTGTCTTTCCTGATGTCTGGGTTTTTCCGGTGCTGAAATGGACTTTCTATCCCATTATTTATCAAGGCTTTTCTATCTGTACATCCTGAAAGGGAAGAAAAACAATGACTTCTGGCCTAGAAGAGTCCTAACAAAATCCCGGGAAGAATATTTTCTTGAAATCCACCAAGAACTACAAAATGTAAGAAGCCCCTTTTATTATTTTTTTTCTTGAATTTAAGAGGCACATCCTGAGAGCTTAATATCCAACCTTTCAGGTTTGCTTATAAAAATCGCAGAAGACATCAAAGGAAATGCGAGCAACGCTGTGACTATCGGCAGGGAGATAAGGCACTTGCACTGCTATGCGCACATCAGAGAGGAATTCGCTCTCTGTTTTGCAATCTGTGTATTTGGAATTTAAAGTTTCCTAATTACATCAGCATCTGAAATATTTTAAATTTTATATTGAGTGTTGGGGGGAGGTGGATATACTTGTGTGTTTGTGTGAGTGTGTGTGTGCATGTGCAGGTGTGTGCAGGTCCATAGAGAAACCTGGGTCAGCCCCTACCATCTTCCCTATTGCTTTCTATCTTATTTTGTGAATCAGGATCTCCTGGAATCATCTTAATGAGAAGTGCTAATTTGTAAATATTAATTACAAATATCTTTAATTGAATGTCAACTGTGTTTCTCAAGTGCTTTAAGAATCCCTCCTTGGTTCTTCATTTTTTTGTGTGTGTATGCAAAATTTATTTTCAACAAAAATATTCCACTATGGTGTTCTTCACCAGCCTTCTCTCTGCTCCGGGTCCTGCATTCATTTTTTTATGAGTAGTTAACCCCATGCTCTCAGCTTTTTAACTAATTGGCCCTGCTTATTTAGATTTCTCAAGTGTTCTATTTATAGTAACACTAATTATGTTAACGCCATTTTGAGTTTCACTTTGGGGCTGAAACATAAAATACTTGCAAGGATTCTTTTTTTTTTAATCTCAAGCACTGATTATTATAAGCAAGTAAATTATAGAATCATGACACTTCTTTCAATTGTTCATGATTGGACCATGCACAGGTCTGATGGATCTTGACTTTTAAGTAAATTTACAGTCAAAGGAATAAGAACACACTATACACATATGAAATTGTCAGAAAGTAAATGAATTAATAAACCATTAAATTTCAATAGTTTTAATAGAAGCAGCTTCATGTTATTGACAAGTGTAAAATGGGAATTGAACACATTTTCTTAAGCTATTCTTCACATTGAATAGGTTTGCTGCAGATTTTCAGTTTCTCAGCTTTGACTCCTTCTGTTAGGTCTCTGTACCTGGGTATAACCAGCCAGGACAGGAGTCAGGCTCTCTCTTCTGCTGGATCTTAGAACTGGATGCCCAGATGGAGAGCTGTCTCTCCCACCTCCAGTCCTCTCCTCCCCCTTCCCGGACTTACGTATCCAACACTGAAAACCTAAGGAACAGGAGGAGAGGACACACTTCACTGCGGACTGGCTGTTGTGATACAGCTGCCCAGTTTTTAACATCCTACCATGTGTTTGCTGAATTCTCACTAAGCCAGGAAGATGGCTCTAGAGGTGTGAAGGACAATTCAGTTGTCAATGAGATGAGACCTGCTAAACTGGTTACAAATCCTGAATTGGGTAATGTTTGGTTTATTTAAAATCAAGTTGAGATTAGCAACCCGTGAGGGAAGTTACCTGTCCCTATTCTTGGCAACTTGAGTTTGAACCTCAGGGATCACGTGTTGGAAGAAAAGAACTGACTCCTGCAAGCTGACCTCTGAGCTGTGGCATGCAGACATCTATACACACTCAAACACAGAGTGAAAATAAATAAACCTTTTATAAGCAAGTTACAAGGAGAGATCATTTTTATAAACTTCCTTTGGAAATTCTAGATATTTATTTACTTATTATTTTTTACTGGTGATGAGGTTTGAACTCAGGGTTTTTTGCACGCTAGACAAACTCTGTACTCCTAAGCTGTGCTCAACTTCTTTTGAACTCTTTCTTTCACTCACTTAATTTCGTTGTTTTTATTATTTTTAAATACGTGTATGTATGTGTGTCTGTGCAGTGGTATGTACATGTGGGTGCAGGTGCCCGTGGGTGCTGGAAGAATATTTTAAACACCCTGGAACTGGAATGAAAAGAAGTTATGAGCTACTCAGGCAGGTGTCTAACTGACCTTGGGTCCTCTGCAAACTGCTGAGGCATCCATCCAACCTCCTATACTCTATTCTTACCTAAATTAAATACCAGAAGGGTATATGAAGGTCCTACAGGGCAGCTATGGGCCTTCCTTAAGAATGTCTGCTGTCTTTGAAACATGTGACAGATTGGCCTTTTCTGTGAGAATGAAAGAGAAAACCTAGAAAAAGTGTCAGAGATCAGCGAGGAAGTTTTGAGTACTGTCTGCATCCTGTGTGCCTCAACCCATCACAGTGGTGATCTGGGATTCCCCTTTGTATGCTGTGAATGCATTGGTTAATAAAGAAACTGTTTTGGCCTGTAATAGGGCAAAAGAATAGAGTTAGGCAGGGAAAACTAAACTGAGTTCTGGGAGAAGGAAGGCGGAGTAAGTGAGAAGCCATGGAGCAGCCACCGGAGAGAGACATGTTGGAACCTTGCTGGTAGGCCATGAACCTCATGATAAAATATAAAATAATGGAAACTGGTTAAATTAAGATGTAAAAGCCAGCCAATAAGAAATTAGAACTAATAGGCCAAGCAGTGATTTAATTAATACAGTTTCTGCGTGGTTATTTTGGGAGTCTTGGTGGCTGGGAAATAAACAAGCAGCCTCCTACAATAGTGGTACTCAACCCGTGGGTTTAGACTCCTCTGAAGGTCAAATGACCCTCTCACGGAGGTCAGATATCAGAGATTTTTCCAATTCAGATATTTGTGTTACAGTTCATAACCGTAGCAAAATTACTGTTATGAAATAGGAAGGAAAATAATTTTATCGTTGGGGGTCACCAGGACATGAGGAACTGTATTGAAGGGTGGCAGCTTTAAGAAGGTGGAGAGCCACCATCCTAGCAGAACACTCTAGTTATTGCTCTCTGGTGTCAGGCTCTCGGTCTTCACCTGCTCCAGGGCATATGTTGAGATAATTGGAGGCATAGAGGAGAGATCAGAGGAGCCCATGTTCCATGGTCCAACCATGACTTCCACTAAGTCTGAAAACAGAAAAACACTGAGCCTGGGAATGAGTCTATTTCTTCAACTTTAAAAAGAAGATAAAAATAGCAGAGTTGTCTTGAGCCTTGCTCCAAAGGTGAACTGAGTTTGCACACGTGATTCCTTGGGGAGGGACCAGGTGTGTGACCCTCCTTGCATCTATGCTTGTTAGAGTTGCAATTTTATTTTGTCTTCTCTGCAAAGAATCAGTTTATTACACCTACAAAATGAGAGGAAATAAGCCAGCAACTCTTAATGCAGGCAGATTACTCTGTGATCATTTTAGATGTATTCTCATTCATTGGCTTGGGGTGGGGGAGTTACTTGGCAGGCACTGTCCTTAAGATCCACTGGGGTGCACAGCTCGTCTGTTTCTATGTTTACAACACTTGCCTGTTAGGATAGAGACAAAGAATCAGGGCTTCATTCTTATTTCATGAGAACCTTCCATAACCACTTCTTAAGCTACCACCTTGTGACACACATTCACGTATCCCGAAGAACGGTATAAGCAGAGTTTAATAGGCCAATTGATGGGAACAAAAATGCAGGAAGTAACAAGTGTGCCCATGGATTTGTAGAGAGTAACAAAGAACTCTATCAGAATCAGGGGAAGTCAGAGTGAATAAGAAATGCCCTCCATAGGCTCATGAACTTTACCTCTTGATTTTCATTTGGTGGTGTTTTTTTGGGGAAAGGTTATGGAACCTTTAGGATGCGGAATATGTTGTGAGAAGTTGGTCACTGTGGGTGGGCTTTGAAATTTGATAGCCTAGTTCCAGTTTCTGGTCTCTCTCTTTCTAATTCCACTGTGCTCTGTGACCAGCCAGCTTTTCCACGCTGCAACCAGGCCTGGTCTGTATGACCTCTGGGATGGTAGAGGCGCATACCCTGTTCTTTTTTTGCTTTGGTGGCACCTGGTCTCATTTTATATGGTAGCCCTTAACTGTTCCGATCAAGGATCTTGAATGTGAAATTTTCAGTGACACCTTTCTATTTCTCCAGTCTACATATCCCTGGTTAATAGAGGTTTCTGTCTCACCGCTGTTTAATTCTCCCCCTCCCCAAAAGAACACAAAGAGGCCTACATTAATTATAAATTGATGGACCTAATAGCTCAGGCATTTTTCTAAAATTAATTCTTACATCTTAACCCATAATTTTTTTCTATGTTAGCCATGTGGATTTACCAACCCTTAAGGCCCACTTTTATCAGTGAGGCTTTCTCATCTTGCTTCATCTGTGTCTGGGTGATGATTACACAACGAGTCTTTTTTTCTTTCCAGAATTCTCAAATTTGGTTGTCTCACCTATATTTTCTGCCTGGCTACTGACCAATTAGCATTTTATTTAACCAACATAAATGACAAGTCTTTATAGGGTACAAGACCATTGCCCCATAGCACATCCCTGATCATCTCCAGGGGCAAACATCCTAAAGGCCTATTCTACATTTCCATGTGAACACCAAGTATCACCTCAATTCAGTTTGCCTTGCGAAGCATTACTTTTATCCAGCTCTTAGTCTGTTACTCCAGCAGCCTTTCCAGTCTTAGCTGACAATCTATCTACCCTTTAGGTTTGCAGCCAGAAGAATGCTGAGTCATTTCTAGTTCTTCCCTCCTGAGTGAGCATCCCATCTGCTAGGCAAACCTTGTTTTTTCAAGTTGGATGCTATTAAGACAAGTATAACAGGTATTAGCAATCATTTAGACTGTAAGGATTATGTATGCATGGTATATATATTTGAAATGGAATTTTGACAAGTTTTAGATTGCATAGCTGAATTCCCTGAAGCTATTTGATGCAGATAAATTGAAAGGACTGTTCTGTTATTGGTTAGTCAGTAAATCAGATGTTATTTTTAACATTTAAAATAGTCCAAATGTTGAAGCTATATTAAATCAGATTTTTAAAAATAATCCCAACAAAAATGAGTAGCTAAGACAAAGGAGATGACTTTCTTACTCTATTGCCTGCCCTTGCACAAGCTTGAGGACCTGAGTTTGATACCCCACCCCCATCAAAAACGACAGGCTTAGTAGCTTAGACCTGCCATCCCAACTGTGAGGCAGAGAAAGCAGAAAGACACTTGGGGCCTGTTGGCGAGCCAACCTTGCCAAATCAGTGAGCTTCCAGTTCAGTGAGAGAGAATGTCATGGAAAATAAGTGTGTGTGTGGGGGGTGATTGAGGAAGACACAGACATTGACTCCTGACTTCCACACATGTATACACTTGTGAGTGCAAACCTCAGAATACACACCAATGAATGGTGTGCTTTATAGCTTTAAATATTTTAACAACAAAGAAAAGCTACAAAAACAAGATCTTGCACAAGATGTGTAGATATTACCTTTACCCTATAGATGAAGTCACACAGGCTACATGCTTTCAGAAGGCAGCCAGGAAACAAACAAGCAGCTCTCCTCCAACAGCCTTCCAAAACAGCACCACGAATCAGAGTCAAAGTATTCAAACACATGAGACTACAGAGAACCTTCAACTTTCAGTCCCCAACACTTGGCTTACCTTAAGATTTAGCTTACAGAAAAGGGCTTTTTTTTTTTTTTTTTTTGGAACCTTTTAAGACATGGAAGAAATGGCATATACCTTCCTGGCAAATCTTACAGGATTCAAAGGCTTGCAATCAGGCAAACCCAACTCAGGTAAAAGACAGCTCTGGCATGTCCTCTCATTGAGCATGTTTCACCAGCCTGATTCCTCCTTTGCGAAGCTTAACTAATATCCTTGCTTCTCTTTCCATTAGATGCAATTTCTCTTCTGCTGTCTCATTCATATGCAAGACGCATGCATACAAATTGTAAAAACATTACATCATAAAGCCTTACTCCAGCAGTCAACTTTAAATATGAATAACCATTTATCTTTCAAAATTATTTCAACTACTATATGCTCCTTTGCAAAACTCTGATTTATAACTTCGTAGATACACATGTTTGTACTGATATTTATTTATTTTTACTATGCGGTAAAGAGTGGATCTCTTGAACTTTGGCCATACATCTTACTGAAGTTTCTACTCTTTGTCCAGTAAATCCTTTCTGCCACCCAGCCCCCAACTCCAAGCATTAGGTAATATTTTTACATGTTTAAACTTTTTACATCCAAAATACAAATGCTTTATTCTATTTGCATTTCTGAACCTGGATCTTTTAATTTAAATCCTCCATGTTCATTGATGTTGCTGAAATGACAAGATTTTTTTTTAAAGATAAGTAGTACTCCATTATCTAGATATACCACGATTTCCTTAGTAGTTCACCTGCTGGTGAACACTTAAGTGGACACTTTGTCTAGGCTTTCATGAATACCCTTGCAGTAAACATGGGATGGCAGATGTCCTCCAGTATATCAATAGGGGTACTCTGGGAATGTAGGAGTTCTACTTTTAGCCTTTTGAGGAAGTTGAAGCGTGCTTTGCATGATTAATACAACTCGTCAAATTCCCACCAACACCACAAGGATGTCCCTTTGTTCTGTTTCTTCATCAGCACCTATTATCTGTCATCCTTTTAAAGTAGCTGCTCTAATAGGTATGTGACGGCATCATCTCGTGTTTTAATTTACACTTCTCTGATAGATAATGATATTGAAGTTTTTCTCATTTGCATACCTTCTTTTGAGGACTACCCATCTTGATCTTTGTTTGTGTCTTAATTGAATTATTTTCCTTATTATTGAGTTGTCTGTGTTCCTTTTATGTTTTGTATATGATCTTCTTGTCAGGTGTACGGTCTGTAAATATTGTCTCTCTTTCTGTGGTCTATTTGTCTACTCTCTTATTGTTTCCTGAGCTAGTCAGGGGCTTCTGGGTTTTTTTACAATCCATTCTTCCAGTCTTTATTTTTGTTGGCACGTGTTCAAAAATCATTTTTTAGCAAACATCCCACATAGTGTTATTCAAAATTTAATTTAAACACATCAATATCATAGGAAAATGTATTATGTGGAGGAAAGTATAGGATATTTTATCAAAACCTATGTTGTGTGACTTGGCTAACTTTATTTTTCTGTGAAGAACTCACAGCAAAGCTTATATACCCAGGGACTGAACATGCACCCACGGTAAAGACAGAAACACCAGCCCAATAGACTTAGGATGTGCATTAAACTGGATGACAATTTTGTGGTTGCTTTCATTTCCCCCTTTCCTGCTACAGTACTGTTAGATCCCTGAACCATGTAGCTGAGAAGTTTTGTGCATATGTGTTCATGTATATGTAGCACATACCATACAGTTTTCTGTTGCAAGCATCCAACCAGCATGCTATGTGATAGAGGCAGAAAAGGTACTGTGAACTAATAAAACACTTTCCAAAATTCAACGAGAATTGCAGGATACTAAATTCCCCTGTAGAGAAACGCAGTCTCTCATATTTCTTAATTAGAGCACAGGTTATATGACTAATTGAGCCTGTAGGTTCTACTGGACCCCTCTTTAAGGCTAGCAAAGTGAAAGGAAAAGTCATTTCAGAAATTTAACCAGTTCTTTTCGGAATGAAATAGTAAGCCCTGATGCGAGACCTCAGCAACTGATCTCGATTCAGTTGCTCTATGAATGTTGTTCCCTGTGAACCTTGGTAGGTTCTCCTCCACTGACTGCATCTGAAGCTCCAAGACTTTGTTTAGTAATTCCTTTCTGTTGAATCTACTAAAATGTACACAGGAACACACTACAAAAAAAAATTCATCACATTCATCCAGGAAATAAGCTGTCTTCAGAATACTTCTGGAAGTGGTTTGCCACCCTTTCAGGCAAGAACATCCACCCCCAGAATTTGGGAACAACATTTTCCTCATTTATGTCTGTCTTCTTAAGCTTGTTTAGTCTTCTGGAAACTATGCTAGGAGGGTCTTGTTTCTCTTTCCAAAGGAAGCAAAGATCTAGGTCTAAACAATAGGTTTACATAAGCCTCCAAAGTTGGCTTTTCTCATCCAATCTCACACTCTTAAGAGCAACTGTCGAAGCTGGTGAGACAGCTCAGTAGGGGAAGGCAGCTGGGCCTCTGCTGATGATCTGGGTTTGGGTTCGCTCTCAGGAACTCACATGGTAGAAGAAGAAAACAGATTCTTACATGTTCTTCTCTGACCTCTCCATCAGTGCGGTGACTTGCATGCTGATACCACACACACACACACACACACACACACACACACACACACTCTGGGAAAAAGAGGATTTAATAATCACCTTATCTCTTGCCTCAAATATTTTACACTATATTTTTTTTTTCAAAAATAACATATGAGCCGGGTGATGGTGGTGCACGCCTTTAATCCCAGCACGCGGGAGGCAGAGGCAGGAGGATCTCTGTGAGTTTGAGACCAGCCTAGTCTACAGAGCTAGTTCCAGGACAGGCTCCAAAGCCACAGAGAAACCCTGTCTCCAAAAAAAAAAAAAAGAAAAGAAAAGAACATATGAAATTCAATATGTGTATGAGCCTTTTTCCATGTAAGAAAAATACATCCTTGATAAAGAACCATTTAGCCAGCTCAAAGTCAATGCAACTAAGTTTTCTCTTCGGTTCAAACTGCCACAGTCCTGTGGTCATAGACAGCATCCTGGCAACTACTTGGGTACCAAAACTCTTTTTTTTTTTTTACCAGGGGATGGTGTTATGGTAAAAACAAAATGCTGCAGATCCCCAAGTGGCTGCAATGGGCAGCGGTCCTGAGACTATGGTGGGCCACAAAGGCAGCCAGTCCCAGGCAGGGAGCCCCCAAGTGGCCAGTGGGCCCTGAGGGCAAGCGGGTTCTAGGCAGGGAGTCACATGGTGGGTGAGAGATCATGGCAGATAGGCATGGCATATAGAGTGAGGTTGAGTATTTATTTAGTGGGTTATAGAAATAAAGGGGAAAGGGGAGAAGGAAGAACAGAGGGAGGGAGGGAGGGAGTGAGAGAGAGAGAGAGAGAGAGAGAGAGAGAGAGAGAGGAGGGAGGGAAGGGGAGAAGTGGAGAGAAGGGAGAAAGGCAGAAGGTGCCTCTTCTTGAGAGAGACAGAAAATAACTCAAACTGGAAGCAGAAGGAATATCTATCTGCCTGGTGGAAGGGTGAGGGTGTAGGCGGGACTTGTCTCTTTAAGGGACAGGACAGACCATTACAGATGGAGATTTAGCTCTCAGTCACTTTATCTTTCTAACCAGCTTCTCTATGACAAGCATGTTTAACATGTGATAGATATACAGTACCTCAATGGCTAGTCCATGATTTCTCATTTACTGAGCTACTAGATGATAAATTTAGATTCTTATACATATTCTCTTTCCATGGCTCTGCTTATAGTGCTTTTTAAAAAGTGAGTTTTAGAGAAATTTCATAATGATTTTACCAGTGTGTATTCAGTGTGTATAGTGTTGGGTTTCACAGAGGCTGTGCCTCTGAAGAACGTCACATGCTTTGTCAGAATTCACTCTTCTCCTTCTCTATTAGTGCTCTTTCCTGAAGTGCTGTTTTTTGATTTCTCTGTTACTTGAGAACTCTGTGGGAGAGAAAGAGCTTTGTGAAGGGGCTTCTCTTGCTCCCTGGTACAGGATCAGTTGTTTACTTGATCTGCACCAAGTGCTCCCGAGACCAGCAGTGAGGGCATCCTGCCGCTAAGACTTGCATCTCCCTCTTACTGGTTTCCTGAGTGCCTTAAGTGAGTTCTGGAAAATGACGGTTCATCATGGTCCCTGAACTCCCAATTCTGACATTGAGTTCTAGTCGTTTCTGACCTAATGGGAAACTAATATGGCCTTGGAATGTTGTATAGCTTTGGTAGAATATTCTACCTCTCTCATAAGAGGTGAAGGAGAAAGCAAGACTGACTGCTGCGTGTGTGTGTGCAGTCCTCAATCTCTCTTCATCCTAGTAGTAATCTCCAAACACAGAACTAAATGGGTCAGCCGAGACATGAAGTAAGCTTCTATGGAGATCAGTTATGCGATTCACACAGAGCCCAATCATTCCTTCTAATACTCATTTTATGCCCACTAAATCATCACCTTCATTAACAGTGATTAGAACAGCCAGGAAGCTGGCAGAGCCGGGCGCATTCTCACATCTTTCTAATGACCTGCGTCTACAGCACACTTCTGGGAAAATGAACTCTCTTCAAAGCTCCCAGACACAAAGGACACAGAAGACTCACTGTACACACAGATGTGAGACAAAGCCTGCACACAGAATGGGGTTTTCCAAATTCAGTTAAATCAAACCTGTTCCTGGCATAAATTTATTTATAGGGTCTAATTATGTGCATAAAATAATCAGGGGAAAAGAGGTTCGCCAGAAAACACTATACAGTCATGTCAGTCATAATCCCTCCTTTTGTCCAAGAGCTCACTGGCCATGCCAAGTGCACTGCAGGAAGTCGATCTGCCATGTTTCGACACATTATGAGGAATTTGCCAACTGTACTTGCCCAAGAGTGATGCTTCAGGGAGGTTCCAGTCCCACATCTGACTAAGGACCACAGAGATGATTTCTGAATGAATGCAACCACAAACTGACTCTTCACTTTTTAGATGTTTGCACAGTTTGCAAATGCAGGATGGAAGAATTCGCTTCCCTATCAGCAATCCTTTACAGTCTGAGGCCCCCCATTATCCTTTTTACTTTGGGGCAGTTGGTTTGATGTGATGGTCATTCCATTGTAGTGCTGCTAATTGGAGAAGAGAGTTATCTTAAAAAACAAACTCATCAAAGAAAAAGAAGATGATCACCTCAAAAAAACAAGGATAAAGCAACTAAAGGAGAGTTTAGAAAATTACTCTAAATGAGCTGTTTTATCTTTAAATTCTTATTTCAATGACAGCAGAGGATTGGAATAAGAGCTATTGTAAATGTAATTATTGTGCTATTTAAAAATAATTCCTTTTTATCTTCATTTATTCTCTCTTCCCACCACAAGCTCCATTTCAAAGTCCTGTGTCTCTGTGAGCAGCAGCTTCCTTAAGCTATTATCATGTGATAGCCCCTCTGAACAGTCCCAGGGGCTGAGCTATCAGGCTGGGAAACAGATGTGAAAGGAAAGTCTAGCATGTGTTTTCTCTTTTAAATGAAATGCTAATTTGGCAATGATGCTGCCTGACCCAATTGATGCCATAGCTGTGGGGACTGAGCAGAAGTTTGTCAAGGGATATGGTATTTACTGCTAAATCTGCTCACTTAACAATTCCATTGTACTAATTTAAAGAAATGGAGAAATCTGTGTCATCTTGGGATTTCAGTTCAAACAAATCGCAAATATAACAGCTTCCTGCATTCGCCCTCATTTAAACGTTCATTTGCTTTTTGAAACTGTCAGCATGCCACCAAAGAGCGTAATGTGTTACTCTGTGAAGAATGTTGCTTCTTTAGAGTGGCAAGATCTCTCAGCCCCTGAGCTCCAAGGATGGGCCAAAGGGTTGAATGGTAGACAGAGCATTTTAAGAAGAGAGCCCATTGAGAGGCAGCAGGAAGGGTGAGCAGCTTCAGGACCAATGCAAATATTAAGATCTAAATAGGAAGATGAACTTTTCTAGTGTTGGGACTGAAAGGCAGAATGTGGGTTATGAGGCCCCACGGAACAAAAAACATCTTGGAAGGATTTGAATATGTGAATTTTAATCTTTGCTACTCTAGGCTTGATGGCACAGAAAGTTTTGAAGTCTATGACAGGGAACATGTTGAAAAGAGGCAGGGGAAGACATAGAATCCAATAGTGAGGAAGAAATACAACATAGTAGTAAGAGAATGAGGAACACAGATGATTAACTTTCAAGTTTGATGGAGCTGGAGAAAGAAAGATGCTTTGGACAAAGCATGGCAAGGCACAGACAGAGATATGGATGCCAAAGAGGGGAGAGAAACCCGAGAAGTGATTCTGGAACCATTTCAGGGCCAATGGCCAATGAAGCTGCAAATCAAGAACTCTAGAAGGAATTAAATGAGGACACACTGGGTACCACTCAGTAGGGACATAGTAGGAGCTAAAGAAAACACAGCAATGAGGAAGTACTCTGATGAAGAAAGGAGGGTGAGAGCTGCAGAAAGAGAGGCTTGGAAAAGGAACCAAGGAATAATAAAGAAATGGCAGAGATGTTAGGATAAAATTCAAAATATATATCCCATGCTAGACAGTGGGATATTGACCTTAGGCATGAGTAGATACTTTGAAGCCTTGTTCTTTGAATACAGAATATACATATGAATATAGGACTATTTATGCCTTAGAATTAGAGTAAGGGAGGTACACTAATTAATATACTACTAATAATTAGTGTATGGTCTGTACACAGCCTGAAAAACCAGCAAACCTGACTGAGGACAAGCAGGCCACCCTGTGAGATTCCATAGGTGGGCATGCCTACCAGGAAAGAGCCTGCACCATGTCTAGTGTCACATAGGCAGAGAATGAGAGACAGAATAAGTGACTGAGAATCTGTGGGCTATCGGCAGTCACTGTGAAACCTGGGAAAGTGTTCTGTCCCATACAATTGAAAGAGCAGTGGGTTTTCAAACAGAAAATTTAGGGTGTAACTCTGAACAACCACATGCTGGCATCATAAAGTTGAACAAGGGCTGCCTTGTTGCTGGTCGTGTGAAAACGTTTTTGGAGAGGGCATTCCCGAGAGAGCTAGCATGGCTCATTTTCTGAGCATTGCTGTGACCTCACTCAATGTGCCAGCAGCTACCTCTGTGCTGGGGATACAGCAGGAATAGCCTGGAATCTGCAGCCCTGGAGCTAACACTTTAAGACGAACCAACTGACTAGAGAGGCTATCCAGATAGTGGTGAGTATACCTAAGAAATCTAAAATCAAATGAGAAAAGAAGAAGTCTGATGTTTCAGGCAGTGCTTTGAAGGAGTTGGGGAGTTTGGAAGGATCTGTTTGTCTCAGAGGTAAGTGTGTGAATCCTTTGAATGAAGTAGCACCTTTACGAGACAGACCAAGAAAATGGCAGCCAGAACGTTAAGTTTTAAGACAAATGGGGATAATACAACTTTGGGAGAAATAGCTTATTGTGTGTAAATTGAGATTATTGCATAAGTTAGGCAAGACTAATGTTGAGCTAAGTATTATGACATGCAGGTAGGGTCATGCTATAGTAGCTATATGAGAGGAAAATAAATCCTCAGAGCTGTGCACTGTTGGGTACAAATGGAAGAGAGGCTTCTGCTGCTCCAGTGGCTCTGGACAATCTGTAGTGAGAAGCTGGGTAGGCTTCGTCTAGGTGAGAGTGTACTCAACACTGTTGCCATCCTGGGGTACCATTGAGAGTCAACAAAATGGTGTGTGCATGTCTCACATTTTGAGTCCAGGCTTCTGAGTCAGACCTGAGTTTGATGATGATTACATGTTTAGAGATACTAGGATGTTAGTGGCCATCTCTAAGACTTTGGGTAAAAGGAGCAATAAACTCAAATCTGGGCTACTCAATCCAAAACTGTATGACAGTGTTGGGGACACAGCCAGCTTTCATTGTCACATTTTCACATTCTTCTACTTGGAAAGGCAGAGTGAAGAGAAAGGGCAGTACTCATGCCAGTCAGTCATGTTTGCTTATTAAGCAAATGGGATGCAAACAATTGATCAGCATTGAATCACATCTTATTGAGTTTGGAGTAGATGTGGGTGGGGGAGGAACTTGGGAAGAGATAATACATTCCAAAGAGACAGAAGAGAATGCACAGAGGAAGATATATTATTTTATATATTTACATATATTCTTCAAAGAAGGCTTAAAAACATACAGTGGAATTGAACTGATAAGAAGATTTAAAATATTTTTAGAAGATGCAGTAAGTTACTTGGATAAAGTAAACATCACAATGTTTATACAAATTGGTATTCAAAGACAGTTCAGAATTCCAGGGGAAAAGCATCTCTATACAAAACACAAAAGAGGCTAAACTACAGCCCACTTGCACGCGGTTAGAGAGATGAGTTGAAGAGAAAATGAGCAATGGTTCAGAAGAGAAAGGACCATGTAATTATAAAAAGTGTCTTTACCATGATTTAGTAGATACCCGAGGTTCCAGACGAGCCTTCTGATCAGCTTGTGTAACAAGAAATGTGTCCACAGGGTCATTTTACAAGGTTTGAATCTAGCTGAGAGCTGTGCATATAAGGACAACTAATTATACATGAAAAACCTTGCCCGGGATGACTATAATGTTCATGTAGAGAGTTGGACCTCGATCAGACACTTTGGATGAGAAGTCTGAACATAGGCAACTGTAATCAGTGACTCTGGTAACTGGCACCTCCTGGAGAAATCTAAACAGGACTTAAGGCTTTAGGAGAATTTTCATATAGCTTAAAAAGAGTTCAACGCAGACAAAGAATTTGAAAATTAGGGGAAACCTGTAATAAGAACAATAGACAGACTGAAAATGAATGTGTGAATAAGTAGTTTTGAAAATAGTCAGACAATAGGTGTTTAGCAGGCAATGCCCCTGCCCTCCGCATAGCCACAGATAAGGGATTTCTACCAAACGATGGCATTCTCCCCCTCATGTTGCAGGGAGAGAGCTTGTGGGTTCCTGGCTGCTTAGCCCCGAAATAATCACACATAAACTTACTAATTAAATCACTGCTTGGCCCATTAGCTCTAGTTTGTTATTTGCTGACTCTGACATACTAATTTAACCCATTTCTACTAATCTGTGTATCTTCATGTGGCAGTGGCTTACCAGCAGAGTTCTGGCATCTGTCTCCAGCTGGGCTACATGGCGTCTCTCCTCCATCACCCTGTACTGCTCTGCTCATCTCTTCACTCTTAGGACAAGGTTGTCTGAGGAGATGGGAGGATTCTGCAGACTCATGTGAGGCCACCACATGGAATTTCAGATCCATCTTGTTCTTCTGAGACTGTGTTCTAGCAATGTTCTTAAGTTGTGCATGCCAAGGAAAGAGTAGAACTTGCTGGTCTCCTGTCAATCATGAGTTAAAGTCACTTACTACCGATGAATAGAGTTTGACTAATAGCGTTAACTATTTCTCAGTGTTTGTGCGTGTGCTTGCGCATGGCAAGTACATGTGGAGAACAGGAACAGTTGATTTGGAAGTCTTCCTCCATTGTTCTCCAGAGGTTTTTTTGTTTTTTTTTGTTTTGTTTTTTTATTATTACTATTTTGATAGTTTCTTACTGCCTCTTGAGCTTACTAGTTGGACAGACTGGGCAGTTAGCCAGCAGACACTGTGCCTTTTTTTTTTAACCTGAGTTCTGAGAATCCAAACTTAGGTGTCCATGCCTTTGCAACAAGCTTTTTGTCTACTGAGATGCTCTCACAGTTCCAAACTTTATCTGTACATAGCCTCAAGGCTTTATTACCTCATATGAAATAACCAAACATGTAGACAAACTAAATGTCTATTTTCAGAACACTATTCCTCAGGAAGTGAAGGACTTCAACAAGTAGTAAGTCATCTTGGCTCACAGCTCTGTCTTCGTGTTCACAGCATGGGGTTGCAACATCTGGGTTCTTCATGCAGAATCCATGGGTTGAAGCACCCGATACCTTCAGGGATCTCAGAACAGGCTTGAACTCTGAATTATGGGGAAAACGTGACTATATTAACATACTTGATTCAAGCAGGTTCATGCTTCACCTTCCATGTGTTGCCTACCTACTTTAGAATGTGATGTTCATTTGTCTCGAGTGTTTTTCTTTTTGTCAGAACTTACACAAACTCCACAAACAAATGGTATCATGATATCTATCTAGGAAATGGTGACAAGACAAATATTCGTATTCATTTACAGCCTAGAAGATAGTCAGTTCTGAGTTCTGATCAGGTTCTGAGATGATGCTTTTATCACCGAATCATATCTGTCCTTGCATGTCCATTTTTTGTTGTTGTTTTTGGATGTTATTTTTTCATATATAATACAAGGTTACAGTAAGTACTTTATACTTAATACTCAGTACAGTACTAAGGATAAAAATAGTTGTGATCTTTTGTAAATAACTGCATATTATACTCACCATAAATATCGTAAACTCAAAAGGTGAATCAGCCAGAACCTGGATTCACAATGAACTGTAGACTGCACTGATGGCTGGGTCCTTGATGTGTTGAAGCCTGCACACGGGACTCTGAGCAGCATCAATGTGGCACAGCCTCCTGCTGGTTCTACGAGGCCTCTAAGTTTACAGCTCCGCTCTAATAGTCACGATTTCCTTTCTTCTACCGAATTGGTGTTCAGTTGTTTCTATGAAATAAAATTAGTACTTTATTTAATAGAGCATGTGTACAAAGAGGTCTCCCAGCACTACTTTTCCGTGACCCACAACTCTTTGCACATTATTTTTACATTCTCTTTTTGTTTAAGTATTTTCTAATTTCCCTTGTGATTTTCATAATTAGGATATGGTTAACTTCAACGTGTTGTTGCCTTTCCACACATTTGACTGTTCCAGCAGTTCTGTTGCTTTATAGTCTCATTCCTATGCTGTTGTGATTAGAAGAACACAGTCTGTGTAATTCCTGTTATCTAAAATTTATTGACTTTTTTTGTGACTTAACTTATCGAAATGTTTGCAAGTCCAGGGGAGAATGTGCACTCTGCTGTCATTGGTCTTTGGTATGGCTGGAATCCTTTGCCTCCTGACAGATTGTCCCTGTATTATTCTGCCCATTTCTAAAAATCAGTATTGAAGTACTAAACCATTAATGCACAAATGTTCGTGTCAACATTGGCTTCGCAAATTTGGAAGATATGAAGATTATTTTCTTGTTTTAGTGTTATTGATGTGGTCTTTTATCACTAAACACTGTTCCTTATCTTCTGGCATAACTGTTGACTTAAAGTATGATTTTCATGGTGGTGTACTGGTCAATTGTGTGTGTCAACCTGACACCAACTAGAGTCATCAGAGAGAAAGAAGCCTTAGTTGAGGAATGCCTCCGTGAGATCTAGCTGAAAGGCATTATCTTAATTAGAGCTCAGTGGGGGAGGGCACAGCCTACTGTAGGTTGTGCCATCCCTGGCCTGGTAATCCTTGATTCCATAAGAAAGCAGGCTGAGTCAGCCATGTGAAGCAAACCAGTAAAGCATCCCTCCATGGCCTCTGCATCAGCTCTTGTTTCCAGGATCCTGTCTGTTTTGAGTTCTTGTTCTGACTTCATTCAATAATGAACAGTCATATAGAAATGTAAGCCAAATGAATCCTTTTCTCCCCAACTTACTTTTTGATGATGGTGCCTCACTGCATCAATAGAAACGCTAAGACTGGTGGTCATAGCGGACCTCTTTGGAACCACGTGTCTTTGACTTTAACAGGTTCAGGCCTTTGGTTTACACTGAGCCTCAGGTAGACAGTGTAGGAGACATTATGTATTAATTAAATAAAGGTAATTAAAATAAAGGAAACTTCAGGTTATTTTGTTCTTTTTTTTTTTTTTTCTTTCTGTCACAGATCTTTATGGCCCTCATTTTCTTACTTTGCTTCTTTGGTTTTAGCTGGTTTTTATAGGATATTGTTTGCTTAATTCTCATTTTTGCTTTTTTCATATTATGCTTATATCATGATCATGGTTTTTTAATTAGTTAATAGTATCTTAAAATAATTCACTCAAATTAATAGCAGCTTGATTTCGGTCACAGGCCACTGTGAGTTTGTCGCAGTGTCCTTGTGCTCCTGCCCGAATGGCCCCTTCAGTTCTTTCGTAGGCCAGCCAAAGCTACTCAACTACCCAGGGTTCATCTTTCTTGGAAAGTCTTATTTTTTCCTAACCTTCAGAGGTGGACACTATACTTTATCTGATATAGAGGTGTAGATTCAGCAATTGACAGTTTCTTTTTCTTTCTGCACTTTAGCTGTAAGATTTCACTGTGTTCTTGCCACTTCCTTTAACGAATCACCTGATGGTCACAAAGAGAGGTTCCCCTGTATGTGACAAGTTGCTTTTCTTTAGCTGCTTCTTCTGCTCTGTGAGTAACACTTTACTCTGCAACCTTATTACTCCTCCTCTCAATTCCCAGTCAAGTCGATGTTCTTCAGCTTGTTCAAATTTGGGCATTGTGTGGTTCCGAGCATTGACTTCTATGTCCCTTAGACCCTCACAGGTTGTGTAGAAGACCCAAAGATCTGTGCTATAAATATTGAAATGCTGTCATGGCAGTCTGTATCAGAGGACTTTCTGGAAGGAACCTAGATGAAGCCAAGGTGCGATGCAGTTTAAATCCTTACATTTTACCCCCCTCATAGTTCTACACTTCCCTGGCTCGTGGATTTTTCGGTGAATATGCACATTAGTCAGCAGCCAAACATAAGCTATTTCCCTTGTTAATTGATGCAGTTTTTACAGAAGCTACATTAAGCTCCTTAAAAAAATGGAATTTAGATACCAAATTTAGGTTTCCAAACCTAGAACTAAGTAAAATGCCACCAAATCACTGAATTAGGATCAGCTAATTTTGCCTTCAGTGTGACTGCCACATCTATTTATTGATATAAAAGATTTTGGCTGTTATAAACACCCTTGAAGGAAGGAGTTTCATAAATTCATGTCCTAGTTTGTGTGCTGTAATTTTATTTAATTCATTCTTTCTCTTCCAATGCGTTTCACGCATTTTGGAGATGACGTGCCCCCAATTCCAAAATTCTTTACCAATATAAACAATTATTGGTAGAGGATATGTTTCAGATGAGATATCAAAATATATTTCAGGGAAATATCAATACAACATTTGAAAAACTATGATTACAATTTAAAATTTGTATGTATATTTATGTGTATGTGTGACAATATGTCCCTAAAAGTTAAAGTGCATCTGATAAAATTGAACATGTGATCAAATTCTTCTAAAGAAGTGTTTGCATGATGTTCTAACTTGGCACTGAACACATACGTTCCACTCCAAAGTTGATATGCTTCTTAAAAGTCACAAGAGGTCTATCAAGAAGCAACAGTGAACACCCTTGCTCTCACTGCTTAGCTTGCAGTCAGAGTGCCTTGTACCCTTTCGCACTAACAGGACAGATGAGAGCAATGGCTCAGGGTTGAGAACACGTACTGCGAGTGTGATTTCAATCACTTACACTGGGCAGCTCACAACCACTCTGTAACTCCAGCGCCAGGGGACCCAACACTCTTTTCTGTCCTCCTCTGACATTGCACCTCATCTCCACCACCACCCCCATACACTAAAATATATATTTAAAAAAGAGTAAAGCGCTTGAAAGCTGGGGCTTGGCAAAGGTGTGAAGAAGCAAATGTCTCACCATTAACTCTTTCAATTGCTCGATTCCATACTTAAGAAAACAAAGCCCACTCCCCAGAAAGAATCGTGAAACAGTCATCACTGTGAATGCTGCCTAAAACTATATACTTCTTGGAGGTTCGGCTTCATTTTTAAATCTGCATCACAAAAAGATGCTAGACTAAGATGCTAGAATAAGATGAAGTTAGCTGGAATTCTAATTTCTACATAAATACATTATACACATTTTTAGGTTGGTCGTGTGAAAGAATTTTCCTAGTAACATGTAACAGAGAGAGAGGGAGACAGACAGATACACAGAGAGAGACAGAGCAGAGACGGAGAAAAAGAGAGACAAAGACACAGAGAAAGAGAAACACAGAGAGGCAGAGGGAGACAGAGATACACACAGATACACAGAGAGACAGAGTCACAGAGGGACAGAGACACACAGAGAGATAGAGCGAGACAAAGACAGAGACATAGAGAAAGAGAGACAGAGACACACACAGTAAAACAGAGACATGTGCAAGACAGAAAGAGACAGAGAGCCCCCTAGACTGAACAAAGTAAAGATAGCATTTAAGCCCAACTTGGTAAACAATGAGTTTGTTTGAGGGTTGCTGACAGGAATAAGGAAGACACAAGAGCAGTTGCATCTCTCAAAATCACACCCCACCCTAGGGGAAAACTCATGAAAGCTGCAGCCAATGAGCTATTTAATCACCTTGCTTGCAGCTCTACAGGTAAAGAATCTCACTCTTGGCAGATGGGCTGGTCAGTCTCCTTCCCCAGCAAATGGTTACTGCTACTGTTGAGCTGGGGAGGAGCCTTGGACAATCTTGCAAGCTTCTGCTTTGTCAAACATAAGAGGGAATATTTCAGTTTCCAGGAGACTATTACATAGTAAGACTGGGTAAGAAATGAACGCATAGTGGAGGACAAACTGTATTAATTAGACAGAAGCAAACTATTTTACATACATATATTTTTTTTTTAATTTGAGCACTGGTCTTGATTTTCTGTCTATCTATACCCACAGAACAAAACTCTTATTTGCATAATCTTAATCACCCCCATATCTGTTATAAAGCCACAGACACTGCCAGGTTTTGTTCAACTTAAATTCCCTCCTCCCTGACCTGGCAACATTATGCTCCTTCAGGGAAAACCATCTCATATGGTTTGGGGCTAATCATCCAACAGACTATAACTTATGCATACTGTGGGATTGCCCAAATGCTGCAAAGCTCATATGAGAACAAACTTAAATTATTTATCGCCTGTAAGTGCGTACAACTCCCTCCCCTGCAGCAGGTTTCACACATATGTTACATATAAAATATGAAACTCTGTGGGGTTTGTTAAGAAGTGATGACAGTTGAGCTTGATCTCACAGATGATGTCTAAGAAGGAAAAACAACACCTTTAGAAGATGAATATTCCAGGGCTGAAGACGTCACTTGCGGGACTTTATAACAAGCATGTTCTCTACAACTTTATAATTTTAGAAACTCACATTTGGTGAGTCAATAAAATTTACACTCTCTGGAAAAACCCCACCTCCAAAATTAACCACCAGAAAATGTAACTATTTTGAAAATATAAGATAATCTTGAAATTATAAAATCAAAGTAAAAAATGTTTTAGGTAGATTTTACTGTTCTGGGTCAGGGACAACTGTGTCTCTTTGGCTACCAACATCTCTGTCCTTGAGGGTCGGTAAAGCATTGCCAGTCAGAGTAAATATGGTGGTTAGCGCTAATTGACAAGTTAAGGGCCCCTGGGAGCAGGAGCTCACCGAGAAATTGCTAGATGCATTTGAACTGTGGAAATGCCCATGAGGGATCTTCTTGATTGGGTTAATTGAGGTGGGAAGGCTCACCCTGATGTGGGGGATACCATTTCATGGTTGGGTTCTAGAGGGTCTGAAGTGTAGTGTGGGTACTGGGAGCGAGCATGCGTGCCTTTACTCCCACTCTCTGTTCATGACTGTGGATTCAAAGCGATTTCAGGCACCTGTACTATGACTGGCTGGCTATGAAAGACTATACCTCAGGATTACAAGCTAAAATAAACTCTTTCTCCTGAAGCCGATTTTGTCGGGGTGTCTTATCACAGCAACATAAATAAGCAAGGTCAGCGAGGGGCCAAGTTGAGAAAGCCAAGGGAGAGGTTGCCAGAGATGTGTGAAAGCCTGCAGATAGAATGCAAAGGGGTCCCAATCCTCATCCTTCAATGAACTAAGAAAACTCTCTTGGTCTCTGGGATTCTGTTTCCACATCCTACAGTGTACCATAGATACCTTATGCCTTGACCACCTTTTCCCAAATCACCCTCAACATCTGGGGAACCCAAAAGTCCTTCAGAACCTGCCTGACAGAATTTCCTCTTTCATTGCCTGATTCAGGGTCTGCCTTTTTTCTCCTATTTAAAGGATTTCTGTAAAATCTCCCCAGTAACTGAAGGCCCATTTTGATGGCTACTTCTGCCAGTTCTACCCTCTTTCCTGAGCACCACATCATCTGCTCTCTTCATTGTCTGAATCTCAGAACTGGACAGGCAATCACACTGATTTTTTAGATCTTCACACTGAGGAGAAGAGGGCATCCTCAAACCTGCTCTTCATCTGGATGGTATGTATAGCAACCCTGCTCTTTATCTGGTGGGTACACATAGCAAACCTGCTCTTCGTCTGGTGGGTATGCATAGCATGAACACAAACAAGTGTCCCCACATGTCAACTCAGTAGATCCCCGGCAGGGGACATGGGCTCAGTTGAAGACTAGGGTAGGGACTAGCATGTTATACAGAATCCCTGCAGACATCTTCACTGCAATTCATCCCTTCTCCTAAGACAATGAGGAGGCAATTGGGTTCCATCTACTTCTGTATGGGACTTCTCATCCTGTCTAAAGGGTTCTAACTGTTGCTGGCTTGTGGCCTGGCTCATCAGTTTCCTCTCTGGCTCACACCTGTGTTGCGGGAGGTCCTTCCGCCCCTCCAACCAATAGCTGCTGTGATACCAGCCCATTGGGGCGTGGCCTCTCTCCCTTTAAAAAAGCGGCTATTTCCTCTGCTCGCTCTCTTCACTTCCTGCTCCACCGGAGACTAGACTCCCTTCCTGGTTGTGCAGATGGCTGTTGTCTGAGACGGTGATCTGTAAGTTTTCCCCTTTAAATAAATAACACCCTATTAATCATAACTCCAAACTGGTGTGGCCTTGTTCATGACTTACGCCTTCACACCTGGGCCTTGCAGACAGCAGCCCCTGGATAAACTAGTTGTAACCTGAAAGACTAAGGCAGAGACACGCATCAGAAGAAGAAACATGTGGCCAGTTCCTAGAACAGTCCCAGGTTCAATGGCCACAGAACTAAAAGCTGGTCTGGTCTAGAAGTATTTTGGTAGATGCATATTTTCATGAGCTTTCTTGTTATATTTTGATAATGTTCTCCATCTGAGATTTTATTTCTATGTGTGATACTTTATTTCAAGTTTATTTAGGATTTTAAAAATGTTTCTTGAATAATGTGGGTCACATCGCACACGATAGAGTTTGGAAATGGAAAAAAAAGATGACTTAAATTAAGTTCCCTGGTGATGGGTCCCAGTGCTAAAATTGCCATGGCTGTGTGAAAGCATGATTAAAATGAATCATCAGAGCTGAAGCTGCAGACATCAAGACCTTCTAGAAGTTTCCTAACTGAGCTTGGTGCCATTCACAGCAAGGATACTGGAGAAAGAGGTCCTTAACATAAGGCAGAAAGAACCCAGGGTTCTTCTGTGTGTCCCTATCAGCCTCAGCCTCTAGAAAAGACACTGGATATAGTTTCTACTATTCAATGTTACATTAAAATTGCCTGCTCCCTACATGAACATGATGGAGACTGGGTATGTTTTTAGTCTCCACCCACACAGCCCTCTTTGTTATAAAACTTGTCTCTCTTCCCTAAAGACTAGCTGCCACTACCCCAAGCCAAGAAGAGAACCTCTCTCTTTCTCATTCTCAGTCTTTAATGAATTCTGGATTTCCCTGCCAACTTTCCATATCTGTAGTAAAATATGTGTGGTAGTCAACTTCTAAGAATAGAGGTTGATTTGGGCAGTTTCAGCCCATGGCTGACTGAGTGCGTTGTGTTGGGGGCTGTGCTTAGGCAGCAAATCCTGGTGTCCAGGAAGCAGTTAAGGTGGAAGAACAAAAGGATGAGAGGGAAACTCATCACCTTGTTTGAAAGCATGCCCCAATAAAATTGACTCCCATCTAAGCCTATCTCTGAAAGGTGATACCAACTCTCAGTAGTGCAGAATTGAGGGCCAACCATTTGAGAAACATACTGGTTCCAAACTCTTTTGGAAGTGGGCTGAAAAGTAAGAGAATGGAATTATGCATCTGGGTATCTCGCCAGGCAGCTCCAGGAAGGTTTGACTCATGAGTGACATTACAGTTAGTCATAAAAGCGTGATGGGCAGGGGTGGCACAGGGGAGTGGCAAAAATGAGATCCCAAAGCTGTTGCCCTTGCCAAGAACTTCTGGGTCTAACAGAGAAGTTGTCATGAAGCTAGGGCCACCCTGCCTCATGGCAGAACCCCAGAGTTACGGCTTGGGTGTTGACATGCATCAATTGTATTTAGATATAAAGACAGGTAAACATAGTTGTAGACACAGGTGGAGGGACAGGAAGATGTATAAGTAAAAGCTATAATGTGTATAAATATATAAAACATATATTCTAAAATTTGTAATTGTATACAATTGTATAAAATTCATGTTTAAATATACCTACACCATGACGTATACTTAATGTATTTTGCTTCCGGGTTCTTTTAACTATTCTAAATTTGGTTAGTATTTCTCTAGTCTTTATGAGATAATAGTTGAATTTAAACATTCATATTTGGGTTATTTTATAATAAACTATATGTTAACTGCTAAATGAAATAATAAAATATATCCACTATTGTAAAATCATAGCAATTCGGGGCAGAAGGCCGTGAAAATGATGATTCAGGTTAGAGTTAGAGTTAGATAGACCCTTCTCTTTGCTGGTCAGTGCTATATTCTGAGTCCTGCTAGGTGCCAGGGGTACATACAGACCAGCTATGAGGGGGAAAAGGAAGAGAAACAGGGCTGAGTTGTAAAATGAGGTTTCATGGTTGCCCATGGTCTACACTGACTAGCACTGAGTGAAGGAATCCCATATGCAATTTCTGACTCCTTTGGCCTCCACGGCTAACTTCCTCAGAGTTGCTTGTCTGTCTATAAAAACCCCAAATTAACTCTTGTTCAGCTTCTGTTTAGCATTGCTGTCTATTCTTAGCTTAAAAGTTTCATCAGGAACAGATTTCATCTTCTGCAGCCCTGTGCTCATTTACACCTCATAGTGTGTGTGGAGGGGAGGTGCTTAGTGTTCATTGGTTGGTGGTAGGAGCCCACTGTGGGTGGAGGCAGATGCAGGAAACACAAACAGAAAGCTCAAAATGGAATTGAGTCCTGTGAGCAAGTAAGTGGTGAGAGGCCCCAGAAGGAGGGTTCTGTGTGCCAGCTCAATAGTGAGGAAGGGTGTGGGAGAAGCATGAGCAAGAATTCACACACCCCAGGAACCAGGTAAAATCACCATCAAGAGAAGCTCTCCAGCTCCAGGCTCAGCTTTGGATACAAAACAAGCCCCTCTAAGACCTCCTTGGGGAACACAATGAAGAAAAAGCTGTTTTATGCAAAAGCACAGACTTGGGCCTCATCAACAGAAGTAAGGGTAAATACATGTGATATCAGAGTCTCCAGAAACACAACGATACATGTAGAAATGAAGACAAATGCAAATCAGGCACTTTGGAGGTTGTCACAACTTTCAAGAAGGGCCCATTGTCTTCTAATTATCAGGACTTTGGAGCAGGTTGTGTAGTGTTGACTGCAAATTTAAAGACCAATGACACCTGTGCTTTTGGTATGTTGTCATAACCCCAATATTAATACCCCAAAACTACAGACAAGATAGAACCTTAGACGTTTCAATATTCTTCCGCCACAAACATACTTAGGATTATTAATAGACATGGCACCTAAGAAATGAACATCCATCAGAAATAATGAAGTAGAATAATAATAACAAGATACTGTATTAGTGTTATGGAATAAGGCTTTGTTCTTGAAAAAAAAACAAAGAAAAATTAATATTTTAAGACCAATGTTAACAGTGAGTAACCTAGAACACAGAAAGTATAACCAAGGGGATCAGGGAGCACTCTAATCTCAAGGTGCACACCCTACATCCTAAACTCTGTTCTATCACTGGTCCAGTGGGTGTAAGCAGCTGGTCTTCCCTAGCTAGGCTCATATTTTCTTTCAAAAAAAAAAAAAAAAAAAAAAAAAAAACCTCTAGATGACCTTTCTCTAGTGGAAATACTAATACTTTCCACATCATAGGTATCATTTTGACCTCCATAATAACAACTGTAGTCATCTGGATTCGTGGGGGAGAAGGTCAGAAAAGGCTGCTGAAAAGAAATACAAGTTCCCCGTGATTCCAACCATGAGTGTCTTGAGATGGTGATCAATTTTACCCACTAGCTGATTTAGTGTAGAGCATGAAACATGATACCACTTCTTCAAAGGTTATTAAGATGAATGGTTTTTCTAATGTGACTTAAGTTATGCTATTAAGCCAAAAAATAAATAAAAAGATTTTTCTAGTGGTTGCTTCTTTAGATTGTAACCTGTAGAATGAAAGTCCTCACGCTTTTCAGTGAGTGTGAAGGACAAAATAGCAAAATGTTGAGGGGAAACATCATAACATCTCACTAAGCCACCAATCCCCATATTTCTAGATAATAGATCGTCTTCATTTGCTAATGAGTTTGCATCCTATAGGAAAGCCTCTGTACTAGGGCCTTCCAACAATGTGGGAAAGACTCTAGTGGGTGTTCATCTGTGTGTATGTATGTGTGCATGTATGTGCCTATGTGTGTCTATATGTCTGTGTATCTCTGTGTGTGCATTGGTATATATGCATATGTGATGTGGGAGTGTCATATATCAATCTGTTGATTTCATTGGTTAATTAAATAAAGAAACTGCTTGCCCTGATAGGTTAAAACATAGGTGGGAGGGGTAAACAGGAGGAAGATGGGAGGAGTAGACAGAATGGAATGCTGGGAGGAAGAGGAAGTGAGCTCAGACTCGACAGCTCTGCTCTGGAGCAGAGACGCCAGCTCTGCTCTATGAGGCAGATGCATGAAGCTCAGACCCAGGATGGATGTAGGCTAGAATCTTCCCGGTAAGCGCACCTTGGGGTGCTTACACACATTATTAGAAATGGGCTAAATTAATATGTGAGAATGAGCCTAGAAGAGGCTAGATAGAAATGGGCCAAGCAGTCTTTAAATTAATACAGTTTGTGTGTTGTTATTTAGGGCATAAGCTAGCAGGCGGCTGGGGTGCTGGGGACGCAGCCCTGCCGCTCCTTATTTCAACACATATGTACACATATGTGTCTCTTCTATATGTCTGTGCACAAATGTGTATCTCTCTGTATGCATGGGTATGTGTTTTTATGCATACACATGTGTCTCTGTGTATCTGTCTTTGAGTATAAAGGATAAGTGTAATGGTATTCACCATTCATAGAACGTCATTGTGAAGTGAACAACATATAATAGCCAGTATCTGTCTTATACACACACACAAACACATACACACACAGTTACTTTATCCATAGAATATTCAAAGAGAAAAAAAGAGAAAGGGAAGAAGGGAGGTAGGTAAGGAAGGCAAGAGAGGAACAGAATTATGTCAGTAACACCTGTCCCTAATTCCAGTTTCCTTCCACCTTCGCATCTCATCACCTCTTAGAGATATCGTGGAGATCAACTTTAGCTTGTCTTTTGTGAACAAACGTGGGTATCATGAATTAATCGTATAACCTATGTCAAACCGCTTCTTTACACACCCATCAAGTGCAGGAAACTGGGAATTTAGATAAAGCTTTAAGCAATAGTCAGCCTATACATTGAAATCCAGGAAGTGGAAAGTGACGCTTTCAAGAACTGGAGAGAGAGAGAGAGAGAGAGAGAGAGAGAGAGAGAGAGAGAGAGAGAGAGGAGAGAGAGAGAGAGAGAGAGACACAGAAACACAGAGACAGAACAAAGGGAGAGAGAGAGAAAAACGAAGAGGAGGAGGAGAAGGCCAAGGAGGAGGAGGGGCAGAAGAAGGGCACTGAACTAAGAATTAAGCATCTTGTATTTGATACCATCATTACTATCTTCATCAAGACCAAAGGCCTGGACCTCTCATGGCCAGTTGTCTTTATTACTAGCTCCATTGGTATCATGTGGCTGGGTCCTATAGAGAGCCTTAATAAATAAAACACTGCAAAGCTCACTGTGTTCCTTACAAGGATGCTCCTGAGACAACCATTCACGACATCACACGTAGCTTATTTTCCAAGGCCCAGGGAGTTTGCTTTTTTCTTATAAGTATGAAATAACAGTTGTGTTTGTTTTGCTGCTATTTTCATGTGGACAAAGCCATTGATTCTATAGCCACCATTTCTTTGGCTGTACAAAGTTTCTTTGTAACTGATAGTTTGGAAAAAAAAAAACTTTAGGACTTCAAAACATAATTATCTCAAGCTACGTTTTAGTATTGGGTTCCAGAAGCACCCAATTAACTTTCAAGCCAACTTAAGCTGAATAAAATCTATGACAAGGAGGTAGATTGCCTTAAGGGAGCTAAGGGCAGAAGCATTTGTAGCACTGAGAATCCACTGACCCAATTTTCCTCTTTCCTTTGGGACCAAATTCTCAGTCACTTCCCATGGTCTCCATGCTTACATACCCTGTCTCCATTTGTCTGACTGTGGCTGGGACCATGCACTAAACCTGGCCCAGGTTAGTTTTGTTATCTGTCTGGCACAAAATAGGACCCAGCTGGTCATGTTTTCAAGTTATTGCCTCAGCTCAATTGATTTGATTGATGATGAATGTGGGCCATTCCAATCCAAGGTGAGGGGCACTGTCCTTAGGCAGCTGAACCTAGGCTGGGAAAAGAGGGCAAGCTGAACAAGCTTAGGGAGAAAACCAGTAAATAGCATTTCCCTGTTCCTCTGGGGTTTTTGCTTCACTCCCATTTGAGTGCCTGCCCTGCGACCTGGAAGCCTGAGTTGCAACAAGCCCTCTCCTCCCCTTGGTTGCTAATGCTCAGTGTTTTACCATTACAACAGAAATGCAAAGTAGTTCAGAACACACTAGGCATCCACAAAAGCCCAGTCCTGAAGGCTCTGGCTTGCTGACAGACACCTGACTGTCGCAATTGAAGACATCCTGTTTCCTAGAAGAAAAACAGAGGCAGGTGCCTAGCAGCGCGATGACTGACAGCTCTCGGCAGGTCCTCTGCAGTTCCCTGGAGCCCTGTTTAGCAAAGTCCTTTTTAAACCCTCAAGCAAATCTCATTATCCGCAACCCACCATTAGGACCCTCCTGTTGGCCATGGCTCTGTGACCTTATCTGTCACCTTTGCTTTGCTCCTGGGTCTCTCCTTCTGTTAATGATTAATATTAAATTCTTTCTCACTCATGTCTTATCTTCATATTTCCCTCATAGAATTTTTGAGACAAGAACCCTAGTGTTGGCCTCTGCTATTGGGAGCCCTGAGGATGCCATGAAAGATTCACCTGAGTCTATTGACCAGATTCTATGGCATGCAAGAAGAACACCGTAATGTCATTGACATTTGAAGATAAGATTTAACAAATCAAAAATATGATTTTAAGCGTATCATCTCTAACTTCCTCTTGTAATAAGTAGTAGTGTTTGGGGAAGTTTAAAAACAATGACCACACATCTCCTGGATGTGTAGTAATTTCCTCCAATTAAAATGCCCCGATGATGGCAGGAAGCCTGAGGTTCCTTAAAATATAATACTGCCAGGGGACAGGGACTCTCTAGTAAAGCTAGTGGCAAGCTGGACATGCAAGGAGTTTTGATGGGTCATCACTCATACTAAGTTTGACTTTCAATAACTCAATTGCCCAAGAGCCACTCATTCAAGATTTTGTGAGTAAGCTATTACCAATGTTTCTGGGAGTAACCTCAATAAACTCAGTGATTCACCAAGATAGACTGATTCTCATCTTTCATGTTTCATAATTAATAAAATAAAATACATATTCCAACAACTCATGGATAAATCCTAAGGAGTTACAGAGCCTAAGTTCTCAGTTTTTGATTCTTTGAATCTTCTATGAATAGACATTAATTATTGCAACTTCCAGAGCTTGAGAGATAACAGCCTCCATCAGAGGACCAGGGAACTCTTATTGGTAATGATTGTTGGAGACATCTTATGTAACTGGGAAAATTGTGATCCTAGCTCTCAAATGTATCTGATAGTTAGAAGCCTAGGTGGTCATTTGTTGGAAGTCTTGTGTTTTAGGTAGTGTTTTATTGCTGTGAAGAGATACCATTGACCATGACAACTTTTATAAAGGAAAAAATTTAATTGAGGCTGGCTTATGGACCTATGGAGGACATTTTTATTTAAGCTACCACATTCCATTCCCTGACCCCTATAGGCTTGTAGTCATATCATAATGCAAGATGCGTTTAGTCAAACTTCAAAAGTCCCCATAGTCTATCACAGTATCAGCTCAGTTTAAAAATCCAAAGTTCAAAGTCTCTTTTGAGGCTCATGTACTCTCTTAACTGTAATGCCCTGTAAAATCCAAATCAAAAAGCAGATCACATCCTTCCAACATATAATGGCACAGGACATAAATTACCATCCCAAAAGAGAGCACAGTGTGGAAAATATGGGGACAAAGTAAGACTGAAAACCAGCTGGGCACACTCCAAGGTCTGATTTCAAAGGGCTCTTCAGATCTCCAGCTCCTTTCAGCTTTGTTGATTGCCACACTGCCTTGGTTAGGGTTCCTATTGCTGTGAAGAGACACCATGACCACGGCAACTCACAAATGAAAACATTTAATTGGGGTGGCAGCTTACAGTTTCAGAGCTTTGGTCCATTATCATCCGTTGCAGATTATTTGTTTACACTCTGTGAAGATGTCTCACTTTGATTGGTTTAATAAAGAACTGGATGACCAATAGCTAGGCAGGAGAGAATAGGTGGGACTTCCAGGTAGATAGAGCCATGCAAGAGACACCAGGGAGACGCTAAAAAGAATGGACAAGGTACAGAGTAGAGGTAGCTCAGCCATGTGACAGAATGTAGGTTGATAGAAGCATGTTAATTTAAGTTATAAAGGCTAGAGGGACAAGCCTAAGTTAATGGCCAAGCTTTCATAATTAATAATAAGTTCCCATATTGTTATTTGTGAGCTGGCAGTCTCAACAAGAAAGTATAAATGCAATCCTCATGATGAGGAGCATGGAGGTACAAAGGCAGATATGGGACTGTTGCATGTTGATATTGCAGGCAACAGGAAGTGCCTGTGTCACTTGGAGTAGCTTGAGCATAGCAGAACTCATAACCCCACAGGGACACATTCCCTTCAGACCACACCTACTCCAACAAGGCCATGCATATCTCTAGTGTCACTCCCTTTGGGAGGCATTGTCTTTCAAACCACTGCAAACACGCTTCTTTCTCTTGGGTTGATTCCACTCCCTGTTATCAGTTTTCCTTAGAAGGTATCACATGATAGGGCATCTCCAAAATTTTTAGGTCTACAAGGAAATCAAGGCTTTATCTTTTCACCATCACACAAGGGCCCTCTCTAGGCCTACATGAAGGGATACTTCTGACACATATTTGGCCTCAGAAGCTTTCCGTAGCCATCAAGGAATATTTCCTTTCTTCTACCCTTGACTCTAAAGCCAGAATCACATGGCTGAAACTTCCAAGTTCTCTCACTTTATGGAACAGGAACATGGTACCTCATTCTGTTAAATATTCACCAGATTTCTGTTTTCAATGGTTTCCTCTACTGCCTAAACTTGGCTATCCTGGAACTTGCTCTGTGAACCAGGCTTGCCTAGCCGGGTGGTGGTGGTGCACGCCTTTAATCCCAGCACTCAGGAGGCAGAGGCAGGTGGATCTCTGTGAGTTCGAGACCAGCCTGGTCTACAAGAGCTAGTGCCAGGACAGGCTCCAAAACCACAGAGAAACCCTGTCTCGAAAAAGAAAAAAAAAACAAAAAAACAAAAAAAAAACAAAAAAAAACCAGGCTGGACTCAAATTTAGAGATCTGCCTGCCTCTTCTTCCAATATACATATAGTTAGACTAATCTAAAGACTAATGTTCTTTAATACACAGAGATTCTATTCCACATAGATAGGTAATCTTCAACCACTTCAAAAAACTGTAAAACATGACATTTAAATAACTTTGGGTTCTGTTGATGTGAGATACAATTGCTCCTTACAGCACCAATCTATTCCTGAGAAAATGTTGAACACCAAAAACACTCCATTTGGAACTTGTTTTCTTCTCAACAAAACTGGCTTTTTAGCAAGGAACTGCCCATGCCTCAACACTGACAAAAATACATGGTGTCAGTACTAGACAAGTAAAATACAAGAAAAAAGGCAGCCAAATCTTGCCAAGACAGGGTAAGACAGTTTTTAAAAATTTCCTGACTTAAAAATGGTCTGTCAGTTACTCTAGGCCTTAGTAAAAGTTGATTGCCCCAGTGTTGCCAACGAGACTTTTGGTGATTGCCCAGGTAGTCAGTTGTCTCTGTCATTTATTGCACATGTTAGAAGCTGCTTTGTTGTACTTCCTACCTACTGAAGTAATATTATCTCCCTCCTCAGGTCTTTGATGGGGGTTAAAGACTACATAGCCGTAGTTACTTTCCTCTCATGACTTAGCCAAGCCATTTTTAATACAAGACTTAGACTCCTTAGAATAAAATAATTATTAAAGTATTTAACATATATTTCTTGCTTAATATTGTTTATACTGGTTGTAATTCTAATTTTTATACTTGATATCTGCTTTTATTGTATATATTTTTATAATGGGTTTAAAACACTCTGATATAGACAAAAGGGGGAGGTTCTGGGGAACCTCCTTCAGTCAATGGCCTTTAAGATATTTGACCAGGTTGAGCAAGGCCTTGGGTACCAATAAACATGCAGCCTGTGCGCTCTCTCTCTCTCTCTCTCTCTCTCTCTCTCTCTCTCTCTCTCTCTCTCTCTCTCTCTCTCTCTCTCTCTCCTCTCTTGCCTGTATACTGGATTTGGTTCCTGCTGTTCGTTCATTCAGAGGCCTGTGATCTGAGTCCTCCCTAAATAACCTTTATTATACTCAATTCTGAACTAGTGTGGGACTCTTTTAGTCACAATCTCCTACACTTATCAATGACTCAGTTCGCATGATTCAATTACCTGTCAGTGAAACCATCAGCTGGGAATCAAACCTTAAATCATGGACCTTCTGAGGGGACTTATCCTAGCAAGTGAGTTTTCTAACTACTATCAGCTACTGCCTAATTAAATACCCTAGTGATCTAGAGAGTCAAAGTATGTAGTATGAATACAAAGTATTTCGTTTTATTTTACAAAGTGATTTATGATTAAAAAAATAAAATAAAAAATATATCTGACAAGTTCAATAAAACTTATACCCAGTTATAATAATGTATGTGATGTAGAGCCCAACAAACATTTCAAAGGCATTTGATTCCTCTACAATGCTAAAATAAATCACTTATAAGAGAATTCTAATAAAATTAAAAACACATAAATATCTTCTTATTTCATAAACATGCTGTAGATTTGAGTAAGTGGTGAGGAGAGATAAGAAACTTACTCTGAATGCTGAATAAATATTGTATGGCATCCCACGACGTTCTAAATTTATCGTATTTTATGCTGTGAGTACTTATCCAATTAAGCGGCATATGTGTGACTGCTAAATGTTTCAAATGGGCGCTTTACACACACCATGCTAATGTCAACCAAGGTTTTATGTAGTAGAAATATAGCGCTGAAGAGTGAACCCTGGAGTGAAGCCTGAAGGAGTGTTCTCAAGGCAGAGGGGTCCTTATTTGTGTAGAACTTTCTCCAGGTAGCCACTTTGGTTCCTTCAGGAGGTGAGAACTAACTGAGCAAGAACCGAGGAATCGAGGAATCGGATGCCAATGACATCCACCCTTGTCTTTTCTTGATGACTAATTGTTCATGAGACTTTCGCCAAGTCTTTATCTTGCATAGATTTGGTGCCTTCTGTTAGTTCTGATATTGTTTTGCTCGAAAGGCTTTCATCCAGGCCCTCCCTTTGTTTGGGAGAGTATTGTTTGGAAAATCAGTCTCATGTCCTCTTTGCTGGCTGCAGGATAATTTTCTACTCTTTCCTTTCTTGACCGTGATTGCTTATCTTTGACCTCACCGGTTGTGTTTGTTTACACATCTATTAGAGAACCTGGAGTAGCTAACACTGTAAAATTCATTGTGGCCTTTCAACAAAGACCCAGCTGCAGAGCCCCATCCTCCTCTGTTCTTAACACTTTCTATTGGAACTCTTCCCAGCCCTCGAGCCTCGCCCATGAGCAGGAGAGGGCTTCTATGAGCCTCCTCATAGGCACGAAAAGGCTCTTAATTTTCTCCTATTTCCCATCTTACTAATGCTCAGAGTAAAAATATTATGATCAGTTCACCAAATTCCTCTCTTCATATTAAAATCGGAGCAGAGAGAGTTCTTTTCTGTCAAGTTTTATACAAGAGGAACGAGCACCTCTTCAGAGCTTTTTAAAGTACTTTAGGCTGAGCGTGGAACAGTGGTGCACAAGTGCAATCCCAGCCACTCAGGAGACTGAATCGGGAAGATCACTTGAGCCCAAGAGTCCAGGGCCAGCTGAATAATACAGCAAATCACCCACCTGTACCTCAAGAGAATATAAAATAAATTGAAATCAACATGTAAGGTCTTTCTTCTTTGCAACCCTGGCACAGCAACGGATTTACTTATACATTAATAGTTTAAGTCTTTGGTAATAAACTCTGATTTTCTTCTTTCATTAGCAACATTTATTAAATAACAACTAACTATCAACCATCTATTTAATATCAGGTGCTTCTAAACACTGGGCTATGATAGAGAGAAAAAAAAGTCACAAAATAAATAATACAAAAAAAATGAATCAAGTAATAAAAACAAAAATCAAAGGAAGCCAAAGATTCCAAACAGGCAAGACTCTGTGAAGCATTAAGGGAAGTCCTGCTTGTGTTGTGATCATCAGAAACAGGACCTCTTAGCTCTCCTGCTCATGAGCCTAATGGTGCAGTAGCTGCTATCAGAAAAGACCTGCTTCCCCAATGTGTGCTTTTTCCTAGTGACAAGGCTTCCGAAAGAAGAGAATCAGAGTGTTAGTCTCTTTCTCCAAGAGGAACATGGTTAATATGGATCTGCAGACAATTCAATTTTGGTTGTTCTCTTTCTCAAATAACTAAGTAAGAAACACGTGTTCATGGCGCAGTCTTATCTTGGTTCACCGAGTGATGTCACAAGTCTGTTACTAAAAATTGGTGTTTCTTAACATGTCAGAGCTCTCCTTTCACTACGATTACTATTTCTCTCTCTCTCTCTCTCTCTCTCTCTCTCTGTGTTTGTGTGTGTGCATGCTTGTGATGTGTGTGTGTGTTTGTGTGCACACGTGTGTCCCCAGAGTATGAGTGTGAAGGTCTGAGGGTGGCCTTGAGTATCTGTCCTCATCTTCTGCTTTGAAGCAGGACCACTTGTTTGCTGTTCTATATGCCTGCTTATTTGACCTGTAAACTCCAAAATTTCTCCTATCTTCATCTCCCATCCTGCCGGACAAGAGTGCTGCTTCTGGCTTTGTGTGTATATTGGGATTTGCACTCAGATCCTCATATTGCATCTTAAATACTTTACCTACTAAGTTGCTTCCCCAGCCTCAGCTGGCTCGTCTACTCTCAAGTATATACTATATTTAAAAAGTACACAACAGTAAAACATAGAACAAAATTAAATGTAGTTTTAGACACAATATGCCAGTGCAAGTGTTTTCCTGGCATTTCTGGATGCTATAGCTTATTCACAGTGACAAAAATTGGGGGTGGGAGAACAACACATAGATCCAGTTAAAATCACAAGGGGTTGTTTTTCTGTTTTAAAGCGTCTCAAAGTGAGAAGCAAGAGCTAAGCGAGTTTTATTTGCTCTTGATTGATACCTATCATTATATATCTACAACCACCCATGCAAGCCAGAGACCTTCACAGAACCTCAGTTCCAGAACATGGTCATCATTTCTGCATATGCTGTAGACTCACAGAGGCAGGTGTCTCGCGTCCAAACAATTCCTGTAGCATCTGTTAGCTGGCTGGGGCCTTCTGTTTGTGAGTAAATGGAATTTGTTTCATAAAACCCAGTAATTACCCTGTGCATTTCGTTAACCACTGAAGGTGGAAGGCAGGCAGTGACTCTGGGAAGGGAGAGTTCACAACAGGAACACTAATCCGAAGAAGTAGGCATCCTCAGGTTTTTCTTGCAGGAATTCTCAATGATTCTGTTTTATTGTATGAAGTTTCTGCTGACCATAGGTCTCAGCTGCCCCAGGAGAGAACAATGGCCTCGTTGCTTAACCCATCACTAAGGCAGGTGAACTCTGGCAGGGACTGTTGAACAGGAAGCGCTGCTGTGAACTGCACCCTAAAGGAGGGCAGGGCCACAGCTCGCATCCAAGGGCAGACTTGGGTCTCTCCTTTATGGATACTTCTCCAGGTGCGCCCATCTCAGATCTGCAAGATGTCAGGCACACCACCCTTTGTCTCAGGTAGGTGTTTCTTGAGTCAAGGCCACTAGTTTAGTCAGGATGCCTTTTCTCAACCTTGGCTCTAGAAATGGTGCCACTGGCACAAGCCTTCAAAATAACAGGCAGTAATGTGTTGTCAAAAGCCACCTTGTTGCTCTGGCTTTGACAGACTGGAAAGTGTATTTGTATCACCTCTGTGATCTAACAGACTGTGGTTCTCAGGTATGAGGGCTGCCTGTTCCTTTAGAGTATGAGACTGGAGACACAGACGATCCCTGAGTAGGACGGTGAATGTTTCTGTTCGTGCTATAGCAGATACTTCCTGCCGCTGATATCAGAGGCTGCAGTTCATGTGTGTAGCTGAAACTGAATGAAATCCAATCATCACAAACAAAGGGTGTTTCAATTTTGAATGTCCAAGAACTCTTTTAAATTTGGAGTGGCGCCTATTCCTCTCCAGCTAAGGCGTTGTCCAAATCGATCTTGTTGGTGTGTTCGCAGAGAGCCCCGTTTCCATGAATCCAAAGCCATAGCTTGCCCATCTGAGCACTTAGGATTGGTGTGTGTGTGTGGGGAGGGGGGGGGGATTAAAGTTGGATTTCTGCTCGCATCCTGCCGAATCCTTTCTCCTCCTTTGTGTGTGTTTTCTTGTGGGATTCGGGGATGAGGTGAGGAAACATCACCTGTTGCCATAGAGAACAGCATCCCAGGCTTTCTTTTGCTCACTTGACATTTAAGAACATATGTTGCAGAAGAAAAGTAAGTAGGTGCAATTTAGCAGGATTTCTCAGATATTTCTCTCTTGAGTGGACACTTGCGGCTTTGAGAAGTGGTCCACAGGCCTGGTTATCTGAATCTGTGACGATGATTCGGCCTTCGCATTGACCTTCCTGCTGGCAGTCGTCTGTAATTTATTCCATGAATTATACAGTGATAACAGCCCGTGAAGGGGAAGGCTTGGGTACACTCTCCAGCGTTACTGTTCAACACTTGTGAATCTGTTAAGTCTCTGCAAAATCCACTCAGCTAAGTCTTCAAATAAAAGTACTTTAAGTTATCCTTTGTTTTTTTCTTATTTTTTTTTCTAAACATGTTTAATTTATCACAGCATTGAGGAAAATGACCTAAAGTAGTCCAGGAAACCAAATACCACCAGCTTTGCCAAGTGATTATCACTTCTGGATTGATTTTTAAAAACATTTCCTTGTGGAGTGGTGTCGTGTCTGGAATCGACTGCATTTTTTAGAAACCATTTTTGTAGTATTGAAAAAAAAAGATTAACCAATTCATATTTATGTAGAGTCTGTGCCACAACTTCCATGGGGAAATGAGTTCCTTCAACAAAGACTTTATTGTGCATTAGAGTAGCAGATGAGCCAGCAGGACACCATTGAGTCTCCATGTCTGCCTCACTGTCTTTGTTTCTTTTGTTTATTTATGTTCACTTGTGTAGGCAACTCAGAAATTCAGCAAAATCAGTGGAAATAAACTCAAAGTACTTTAAAATGTTTTCTAGGATATTTAAATAAATAAAAAATATTCTATTAAGGATGTAACATTCTTTTCCAATAACTGAGAAGATATAATTAGTTATCCAAGGCATATTGGTGCTTGATTCTGGTAGGGACCATGGGTACAAGAATAAACACATGAACCTTGTCTGCTGAAGACATCGTGTTGATCTCAATTTCAACAGAGGAGGAGATTATAAGAAAAGACTTGCTGCATTTAGCACAATAGCTAGGGCGTTAAAATGCTACACAGATTTTTTTTGTGTTTTTTTTTCTTTTTTTTAAAATTTATTTATTTATTAAAGATTTCTGCCTCCTCCCTGCCACTGCCTCCCATTTCCCTCCCCCTCTCCTCCATCAAGTCCCCCTCCCCCAATCAAGTCCCCCTCCCTCATCAGCCCAAAGAGCAATCAGGGTTCCCTGCCCTGTGGGAAGTCTAAGGACCACCCACCTCCATCCAGGTCTAGTAAGGTGAGCATCCAAACTGCCTAGGCTCCCACAAAACCAATAGGTGCAGTAGGATCAAAAACCCATTGCCATTGTTCTTGGGGTCTCAGTAGTCCTCAATGTCCGCTATGTTCAGTGAGACCGGTTTTAACCCAGGCTTTTTCAGACCCAGGCCAGTTGGCCTTGATGAGTTCCCGATAGAACATCCCCATTGTCTCAGTGTGTGGGTGCACCCCTTGCGGTCCTGAGTTCCTTGCTCGTGCTCTCTCTCCTTCTGCTCCTGATTTGGACAGATTCTGTCACTTCCCGCTCCACCCCTGTCTCCGGCTGTGATACATCTCCTCTCTATTGCTGTGAGCTCTTTCCACAAGTGATGTCAGAAGACATTATTTGTTTATCTCTGCCAGATTTATTTAACTTAATGTCCTCTGAGCTCGCCTATGGTGTTACAAAAGAAAGAATTTCATTCTTTTGTAGTGTTTGCGAGTATGCCACTGTGTTCACATTCCAACTACACTTCCTCCACTCTTCTGTGGGTGAAACCAAGATGGTTCTGTATTTAACCTGCTGTGAACAACATGTGTTAAACATGGGAGTTTAGTGAACATATTCCTTCAACGTCTTTATTTCAGCCCCTTTGGATATTTTCCCAGAAGGAGAATTGCTCCATCACAGGATCATTCAAATTTCATCCTTCTGAGGAACTGCCCAGATGCTTGCCGTGATGGCTGTACTAAATTATGTTCATACCAGTCGTCATCAGTGGTTCCCTGTTTTCTACATCCCTGCCAGTTCTTGAAAACTTTTAGCATTTTATAAATGAGCTCTGAGGAGATTTCTTACTAAGGGTCTCAGGGGCATTTCCCAGGGTATCTTTCTCTGGAATTGGGGACCATTTCCACATCCTCCTTGGCAGGGGCTGTTACATCTTCAAGTGTCGACACCTTTTAGACATATGGATTACAAATCTTCTTTTAATCCTGTAGATCAACTATGCATCTCATCTGTAAACAGAGACTTCTCTTTTGTTTCCTGGATGCCCAGACCCAAATAATCACACAGATACTATATTAATTACGTCACTGTTTGGCTCAGGATTCTTACTAACTCTTATATCTTAAATTAACCCATTTCTATTATTCTGTGTATTACCACAAGGCTGTGGCCTACGTGTATGGTTTCAGTGTCTGTCTCTCTTCTTCAGCAGATATATGGAGTCTCTTTGACTCTGCTTATGCTCTCTTTGTATATCTTTCAGCCTGGCTATATTCTGCCTTGCCATAGGCCAAAGCAGCTTCTTTATTAACTAATGGTAATAAAATATATTCACAGCATACAGAGGGGAATCCCACATCAGTGATCTTCATAACTTATGTTGTTGTTCAGATATTTAATCTAATTGCTCAGTTTATCCTTCTTCACCTGAATTTTAGAGGCATAGCTAAATAACTTTTTTTTAATCCAAGGAATATTTTAGTCTATATTTCCTATGTTCTCTTCTGGTAGTTTCAGTTTTTACAATTTAACTGTTTTAACTCATTTTGAGATGACTTTTGTGTACTCTGTAGGATCGGGACAACTTCATGTGGATGCTAATTTTTAAGCTCCATAGGATACACAGCCTCCCTTTTTCCTTGCGTATTCCTGACATTGTGTCAAATGACAATTGGCTGTGACCACTTGTCCTTCTTTCAGGTCTTTCTATCCTCTGCTCATTGTTTCCATTCTAAATCAGTGCCCTGGTAATTTGATCACTATGGCTTTGTCACGTATTTGGAAATCAGACAGTGTGAAATGAAAGATACTAACTTCTTTTTGCCTGGAACTGTTTTGACATATTGATTTTGTGGTCCAATGCAAATTTATGTATCTCTCGTGCTTTTTCTGTAAAAGCATGGCATAGAATCCTTGATTGATTTCACTGAATCTGCCTATAACTTCAGATAGGATAGATATTTAAACAAAATTAATACACCAAGCTACAAATATCTTTCTATTAATTTATATCTTCCTCCACTCTTTCATAAAGATTGTATATGTTTTGGTTTACAAGTCTTTTGCTTTTTCAATAAGTTTAAAGCTATGCATTTCTGTGGTAGTTGTTTCTATTGTGAATATATAATCTGGAGTTTATTTGGGGGGTATGTACCCATCAATGTGTAGAAATAGAACTGTTGTTGTATATTGGCTTCAAGTCCTGAAAATTTACTAATATAGCGTATCTTCCACCCCAAATAAAAGAAAAAGAAAAAGAAGTACCCACAATCTCATTACATGAAGCCAGCATTACTCTAATATTCCAAACCAGGTAAAGTCATAACCAAAAAACAATTACCTGTATTTCTGGTGCACATAGATGCAGAAATTCTAAATAAAATGCTAACAAACTAAATACAGGCACATATAGGAAAATCATCCAACATGATCAAGTTGGTTTTATTCATGAAAGGCAGGGTTGGTTTGACATATGTAAGTCAGTAAATAATATATCACACAAAAGACTTAAAGACAAAAATCACACAATCATCTCAATATATGAATTAAAAAGCCTTTGACAATCCAACATGATTTCTTGATAAATGTCCTAGGAGAGAGTAGAACAGGAAAGACCAGATATCAACATAATAAAGAGTATATATGACAAACTCGTATCCAACATTATCCTAAGTGGAAACAAACTCAAGACAACCCATTAATAATACTGGGAATAAGACAGGACTTTCTAATATCCTCTCTTCTTTTCAACATGGTATTCAAAGCACTAGCCACAGCAATAAGGCAAGAGAAGAAGATTAAGGGGCTAAAATAAGAAAAGAAGTCAAATATCCCTATTTGCAGAAGATATAATACTATACACAAAACATCCAAAATATTTCATAAGAAAACTTCTAGAAACAATTGACAACTTCTGCAAAGTGGCAGGGTACAAAATCAGCTCACACAATTCAGTAGCCTTTTTATACACTTTTTTTTTTTAACAACAAAAAACACCCAGAGAAAGAGATCATGGAAACTCCCATTTGCAATAGCATCAAAGACAAGAAAATATCTTGGGATAAGCATATCCAAGGAGGTGAAAGACCTCTACAGTGAAAATAACAATTCTCTGTATAAAGGAAACTTATAAAGAAAGACACTAAAAATGGAAAGATCTGTGTTAATGGATTAGTAGCATTAGTATTGAATGTAAACTCTAACAGATTTTTTTATGACATATTAAGATTTTCTCTCCATAAGATTTTTTTCTATTAGAATACAACTCTAAAGTTTTCTCTGTCTAGAGTCTCTGAAATAGGGAGATGTGTCTGTCTTGCTTATGTGTCTGTGATTCTGGACACCATGCAAATTCCCTTTCATATGTAACTTTATCTGTGCTGAAGTAAATTGGTTTCATTCCTAGTGAGAGATTGGTCATCAACCAACAGGCACTAGATTTAGGCACATGTTTTCCCACTCTCTAATTCTGTCAGAGTTAAATGACCTCAGCTTCCAGATTTGATGGAAGAAATTGAGTAAATATGGAGCAATAACAATTAACTTAATATCTAAAGTCAAGACAAAAACACTTTCACAGAATACCCAGGTTGTGTGTGTCCATGTGTATGTGTGCGTCATAAGTGTTTATTTTGTTAATTAGCTACAATACACTCCATCTGTCTACTTCTAACTAGCACTGTAACAGATTATAGATTCTAAAGACAGCTACAACAACCCCTATTCCACATGCTGTTGCAATATGGTATTGAAACTTGGCCTTTTGAAGATGAGCAGATTCTGAAATCAACAGAATATGGTGGAAATGGCACTGTCCAAATCCAGCAAGGGCCATAGATAGAACTGGAGCTTTCTGAACATTCCCATATCTCACGTGTTCTTTTTTTCTTAAACTCAGCAAGAGGGTGATCAGGGAAGACATGTATTATCCCTTGAACAGAAAGTCACAGATGATTCTCACAAGAAAAAGAGCTTCCATTTGTGTCAGTGAGAACAGCAGTTCAGATATCCAACCTGGCCAAGACTTCAGACCATGCCTTTATGACCATGTCTAACACCATGCCTGAGAGACCCAAAGGAAGACATGCCCAGCAATTCTTGCTTTTCACAGGGCTATGAGAAACAGAAGGCTCTTTCAGGAGGAGTGTGAATATCATTGTCTTATATTAGATGCAGTAAGTTGAGCATCACCATTAAAACACTATCTTAGAGCCTTGGACGTTTTCTCCACATTTTTATAGATGCCCACATTCTGTGCAGCACAGACTTGTTGACTGAGGTTCTTGTCCTGCCCAGTTCTCATAGTCATTAAGTCCCAAAGAAATCACACAGAGGTCTACATTAATTATAAACTGATTGGCCTAGAATCTCAGACTTCTTATTAACTATTATAACTTATATTAGCCCATAATTCTTGTCTGTGTTAGCCATGGGGCTTAGTACCTTTTTTAGTGAGGCAGTCACATTTTATTTTCTCTCTGTCTGGGTGACGACTGCAGACTGAAACTTTCTTCTTCCCCTAATTCTCATTGTCCTGCCTTTACTTCCTGCCTGGTCGGTCCATCTATACTTCTTGCCTGGAAACTGGCCAAACAGTATTTATTTAAAATACAAGTGACAGGGTACAGATCGTTGTCCCACAGCACAGACTCCTAATAGACAGGCTTCTATGTTATCTTGTGGTTGGACTACAAGCTTGTAAACAGGGCTATTTGCTCACAGGTTAATGTGTTTTAGGAGAAGACTTTGAATGGGGTCAGCTATGGGCTCACTGAAGAGTCCTAGGGCAGCCATTTTATAGCCCTGTTCTGGATTGACAGAGATTGTGTGCAAATTGTCTCACTTCACCAGGACATAGCTAAAAGCCAGTTAAGCACACATCTGGGAACATAGCCCTTAGAAGTATATAAGTGTCTTCAGATTGTTCCTATGGCTACCTTATCCATTCTGTTGCTCTTCAAGTTTTTTTTTTTTTTTTGACAACTGTGCTTTCTGTTTTTAACTGTGTAGAACTAATTATTTAGAATGAATTCCACTTTTAGAAAATTGTAAAAAAATAACACTGGATCATGCCTTCATCTGTCTTACCTTTATAGGAAACTAGCCAGCAACAAGGTACCAGAGACTTTTACACAAATGGCTCAGTCTGTCTTTATAAATGTGAGAATCTGAGATTTATCCCTTTCTGTCTGCATATATTATTAACCCACTGTGCTGTGACAGCAGGGGATGTTATAGCTAGTTCTTCTTGTCTGTGTCACTGTCCTTTCCCCTCTTATCAAACATAAGGTTGTTGTTCCAAGGCAAAGGAGACTACTCACCTAGGGTGTAGAGGACAAGCAAAGGCTGAAGGGCAAGGTTACTCCTCTTCTAAGCATCACAGTCCATACGGACTGAACTTGTCAACACAGAAGACTTCGTATAGTCACGAGATGCATGGGTATTGGGCATCCAGACGAAAGACATCCTTAATTCTTGTCGATCTGCTGAGTAAGAAGAACACAACTTGATCTTCCACGCAATGTCTTAGACAACAAGTCAACTATGTCACTCCATTTGCTGGCTTCTGCCTGCTCCATGTAGCTGAGCCATGCCCAGTCAGTCTGGCATGCCTAGAAAGGCATCTTCATTATCACCCAGGGAGCTGTTGAAGCTGTGAATTCTTAGGTCAAAATTCTAACTTTGATCCTTCTAAAGTGACTTCAGGCAATGTGTTTCAGGTCCTGCCCTCAGGTAATTTTGACTCAGGCTTAATTCTCCAGAGCCACTTTTGTAGAGACCACTCTAAGTCCACAGTTGGCTCACAGTGCTTGATGCCGAGGAGCTGCACTGAAGGAAGCGAGGGGACCTTGCTTCACCTGGGTTCTACAGGCACAGTCATCATGTTTTCTCAGGAGTCCTTGGCCACATTTTAGCTGGGGGGAGGGCGGGGAGTCTTTCTCTGATGTCTAGCGTATGAGATTGAACTAGATGTAGTGTTCAATTGGGAATTCCTTCTCCACCTTGGGGCTCCCCTTACATTACAGCACTCGGTCTAACGCTTTGTTTTATAGCACGCCAATTTTGGAGTCTATTGAGGAAGTTGCTTTTATAATCTGGGTAAATTTATAAGCTTTCGTGTTGCATTTACTGCTCCATAAATACATCTGTTTAGTGGCGGAACTGCTTGGTCATGATGCAGCTAATCATCGTTTTTATTCTCCGAGGTTAATTTTCTTTTCCTCAGGACTGCCGACAAAGCAAAGCCGCATGCTTTCCCTCCACTGAGTCCTGTGACTATTTAACATTGCAGGGCTTGGCTCCACCCCCACACAGATTAAACAGGCTGCTGGAGTTTTATTATTTCCTATGCATTGTGCTCTGCCAGTCCCTGATGGCGCTGCCTTTAAATATTGTATAAAACATTTTTTTTTATAAATGGAAGAACACTGTGAAAATATATAGCCATGAGTAAGATTAAAGAATTTAAAACTGGCAAACATGCACTTTAAAATTGATAAATGTATCCAGAACAATGTATTTGTGTTGAGCACTCTGCCCAAGAATTATGACAATTAAAAAAACTCTAGCTTCTAGGGAACTCCAGCGGTAGAGACGTGAAGTATTGTGCCTGTAGGTGGGTGAGGTCATTTTAATCATGTGTGTTTGAGCCTCTAGAAAAAAACAACTGCTTGAATTAGCGTAGGATCTCGGTTGCTATGTGAGAATCAGTGCTAGCTGATCAGAACACTTGAGGCAGGTGGGATTGGTTCTAACAACTCCATTCACTGCTACTTGTGCTGAAGAGTTAGAAGCGACATTTTTGTGTGTGCCTTTTGTTTACTCTAAATGCTGTCTGGGAAATACTAAGCGTCTCTGGTACAGGTTTGGTAATCAAGAATAGGTCGATCTGTATATATGTGACAACCTGAATCTAATCTGATGGCATCTGCATATGGCTATAGTTAATGTTGCCCGTGACATCACACAAAAGTCCAGGTAGTTTCTGCTCTCTGTGTCCTCATATTTGTCTACTCTAGCGTGTCTGTCATATAATCAATGGGACACGGTTGTGTTTTCAGTTACAAGAATTGAACTCTCAGCACCTTGACTTTAGAAGTAAGAAAGAGGAGAATGTATGAGTCTGAAAACTAAAGCTGCTCTACTCCATTTTTTTTCCTGCAGTTTTGCCTTTGGCATGCTGTCCTCTCTGCTTTCACCTACCCTAAGAATGTGCATTACCGACCCATCAGGAAGAACTTTCTCTGAAACCGCACATATATCTTTATGTGTCAAGATGACTACATCTTTTGTGTGTGAAGTGCCCAGGTACCCTGCCGGAACTCTAGTGAATGAGCACAGGCACAAAATCCATGCAATTGACAGTTCATCAAGGCAGGGATTCCCGGAAATTGGTGATATTAACAGAAAAAGAAACCATGATGGACAGGGAGGCCAAAGCTGCTGATGACCAATACAGTGTGAACTAGAAAGTCTAAAAACAAACAAACAAACAAAAAAAAACCTGCAGTAATGGGGTGTTGAGGAACTGCATCCATGTTCTGAAGACAGCTTGGTGAGATGATCCTCTCAGCAGATGTAATCAATGTCCCTGGCTTCATTATCTTCATTAACTCTATCTTCCAGAAATTACATTCACAGGTATGTGTGTGTCAAGAAATAATATTAAAATTTTAATTCACCACATGTTGTACTAAGTGTTATAGTGAATTTCTTATGAAACATGGTTGTAAAGAACACATGCAATTAAAAGACATAATTTAAATGCATTTTCTTTAGATTTGGGGTACTTTCAGTTAGAGTGTAGAATATGGGCGTTTCTCAAAACCATGAAAAACATGACACGGCCAGCTATGTCATGCTGGGCAATTCCACACAGAGACACTGCATGCCTATGCTTACCGCTGATCCTTTCACAAGAGCCAGAGAGGGGAATCAGCCTAGATGCCCAACAAGAGATGAACAGACAATGAAAGTAAACAAGGAGATTTTATTCGGCCATAAAGAAAAGAAAAAAAAATGAAAAATTTGCAGGAAAGTTTATGTGACTTTATATTGAGTGAGGTAACCCAAGCTCTTATATATGAATCATAGCCTCTAACTGTAGATATGTCTATGCTAGTGAGGGTACTTGGAGGAGGAGCCAGGAACAGAGGAAAGAGGTCCCTGAGACTGGAAAACATGAGGATTTTTGTCGTGTGTGTGTGTGTGTGTGTGTGTGTGTGTGTGTTGGCAGAGATAAGAGAACAAAGGAGAAAAACTGGGAATAAAGAAGGAAGTGAGGAAGATGCACGGTGGGATGAGTGAGAATCAATCAGAGTATACTAAAATCCTATATGGAAACTTCTTACACTACAATTAGGTTAAAAGAAATGTCAAAAAAATGTGTTTGCTAGGTAAAATGTGATTTAATCCTTTATTCAGAAAGCAGTTTTCCAGCTGGGGAGGAATGCAGAGATTCTATTTTTAGCATTTACATATTTCCAGTATGGGGATCAGAGGACAAGTTTCTGTCATTCTTCTATGTGGGTCCCAGGATGGAAGGATACTTCAGGTTTGGTAGAAAGTGTTCTTTAGTCACTGTGACTGCAAAGCTGAGACTGTCTTGAATGCCACCTTGGCAGTCTTTGCTCTGCTGTTGGGGAGACAGGTGGGATGGGAAAGAACATCAACCACGCCTTCCCCCTTTGGGCAGCTAAATCTGGGAGAAGAAGAGGATAGATCTGGCCGACTTACATTACTATCAGTCTTTTTAATTTACTTTCAAGAAACAAGTATACTCCAATGTGGTTCTGGCCTCTTATATGGGGGGGGGGGACAGTTCTGGAACCCTCCTAGAGGAGAGTCACAGGAAAGAGGCTGTCAGGATAGTGAGCAGAGCATTGCAAATGGGAGTGGTTTAATCCGATCAACAGAAGGTGCTTTAGAGAAAGCATGGGCTCCTTTCTCCATCTCTAAGAAGCTGACTGGCAGTGCTCCTGTCTCCAGAGTCAGCCCAAGCTCACTGCCAACAGCAAGCACCTGCTCAAGAGAGCAAGAGTCCCAGGTCACCCTGCACTGCCCCCCCAGTCTGGGATCAGGAAATGGGTGAGTCATAGAGACAGCTTCAATGACTATCTGGACTTCTAAATCTCTATGGCTATGCCACGGAGGGGAACTTTTCCATCAAAGAAAAGTGAACACATAGGGAAGAGAGGATGACAAGCTTGGGAGAAAATTACGGCTCTTTCAAGATGAGCCCTAAAAAAATCATTTCCACAGGGGAGGGTTTTGCCCCACAGAACAATCTGTCATGTTAAAATGCAAGATTTAACATACAGTTTAAAATTTTTCTGAAGTGTGTTGAAAGCTGTTGTGCTCCCTGGGGAAATTCTCATTTTTAGTAGAGAAAATAGTGTCCCTTCCTGTGGTTGCAAGTAGAAACACTTTAATTTATCTACCAAAGTCAGGGCCAACAATAATATAGGCAGAATTTTATTTTTCTTATAAATATTATACCTTTATAACCTAACCCAATATGCATACTTTAGAGCAATTATTGCAGTCTCAACTTGATAGGACATAGAACTTAATCAATACACGCCTTGTTTCTCATGGAAGGTCAGTGGTATTCCTGGTTTCAGGCCTTTTGGTACACAAGAGAACATCTAGGATTCTTAAAAATATCAGTGTTTTCACTGATAGAGCCAGACAATTGTATGTAGTTATTTATCTGCATAAATGTGATGCATTCCACTAATGTCAGAATGCTATGGCCGGGATCTATCAGAGGAGAAATAATTTTGTTCTTTTCAATTTGTTTCTCTATATTCTATGTGTGTATGTGAGTGTCTTCACATATATAAGTGCACCATGTGTGTGCCTTGTGCCTGTGGAGGTCAGAAGAGGACATCAGATCTGGGAACCAAACCTGAATTTTCTGCATTAGCAAGGAGTCCCCTTAATGTTAATCATTGCTCCAGGTTTACCTCTGAGTTTTGTCATTTATACACTTCATTGTCCAGCGTTCAGACTCGTTCTGAGTATGTGCCTTTAGGGAGAAGATCTAAGCAGAAACAGACAGAGGATCTAGGCAGACTGACTTCATTTTTTGGGGACACCCATGCCTTCAGAAAGACTCATTGCCACTCCATAGGCTTGCAGAATCAGGATTGATATTGGATTATCTTTGGGAAGGAAAGTCTGCAAATTTAAAGATTTAGAATTCACCAGGTTCAAGAGTCGGAGAAAATAAAATTTATGAAAAGTTTACAGTCAATTTAAGACCTCCAAAACTACATAAGCACATGATATACATAATATTATATGTATATTTATAGATAATTATACTACAAGGGGTTTGTAGTCCAATTCTTGCCCGTGTCTTCCTAATATCTACTGTTTATTGACATATTGATAACCTGTAGAAAAATTTTAAAATAAATATGAAAATTAATAATTAAAGTATCTATTATCTTAAAAGAAAATCAGGAGAACTAAGGAAAGGAATGAGACAGACAGAAAGTTTCTATTTAAGCCTAATATTATCTGTTACTGAGCAGCTCATGTGAGGCTGATATTTTTACAAAGTAGTTATTTGACATTTCATAAATTTTTTTTCATTCTATAGAATCTGCAGTTTCTAGAACATCCTTTAATGTCTATCTATTTTAAGTCTGCTTCCACACCTATCACAGAATATTCAGTAGCTATGGGGATTATGGGCTCATTTTTATACATTTCATATCTTTAAAATAATAAAGTCTTATATTCTTGCGTGCTATTTCCATAGCGAATGAAGTGAGACTCAAACTGAGTAATACTTCAAACCATTTTTTTTACTTGAAAGCACCAAAGACAGTGATTAGGGTTGATTTTTTTTTTCTCTTCCTCTTTTACAGAGAAGAAAATTCTCTCAGGGCTCTTTTTATTACCTAATACTTCTGTTATTGAGCTAAACATAACAAAATTAGCACTCTGCTGCAGCCAGTGACTAAGCCTCTCGTGCTGATTGAACATTAGGATATAAACTTATTTTTTGGATCAAGTGTAAGTACAGAATGGTATTCGGAGATCCTTCTTGCATGTGGCATTTACTAACGGGATGGCCAGTGTCCCAGGTACTTTCCTTAAGGAGACACTGCCATGCTCTAAATTCTCTTTGTCACCATAGGCTACTTCTGAAAGGGGAGACCAAATAGCTGGGCCATGGTGTCACACGCCTTTAATCCCAGCACTCGGGAGGCAGAAGCAGGCGGATCTCTATGAGTTCAAGGACAGCCTAGTCTACAAGAACTAGTTCCAGGACAGTTTCCAAAGTTACAGAGAAATACTGTCTCAAAAAGTGTGTGTGTGGGAGACCAGGAATTGAGGAGGAAAGGGAAGACACATGTGTGTGTGTGTGTGCTTGTGTGTGTGTGTGTGTGTGTGTGTGTGTGTGTGTGTGTGTGAGAGAGAGAGAGAGAGAGAGAGAGAGAGAGAGAGAGAGAACTTTGTATAATGATTTTGATCATATTCACCCTCTCTACCCCTACTCTTCCCAGATCTACCTCTCTCCCTTCTCACTAAACTCTGGGTCTTTCCACTCTATAAAGACTAATTTGTGCTACAAAAGATTCTAGGATGTAGGGCCTTCCACTGGAGCTTAGTTGAATTATCAGGGGTTCAACTTTTAGAGAAAACTAACCAATCTCCCCAAGCAGCTAAGAATTGCTAATAGCTCCTTGGCTAAGGGTAAGACTTCATGCCCAACTCCCTTCTCCAAGCCTGTATCCATGGAGACACTTGGAAGCTACCCTCCTCACTTTCCTTTATTAAGATCTCATCACACAATTGCTATAACATGTGGGGACCTGATGAATTGTACTCACAAATCATTTCTGAAAATACTTATATTCTGTTGAAAGAGAAGTAGTCATTTTTGACATTGTATCTTATAGTTTGTTTAATCAACTTAGCGAATTCGATAGGATCATGAAAAGATCCTCAAATTTCCAAAATGCTACTTCATGCAGACAGGTAAAGCACTGAATTCTATTCCAAACCGAAGAGCGACAGTGAGGAGCATCTTAGTTTTGAATTGAGATGTGTTAGCATCTCCTGCATGCCTCCATCTCCAACTCACTGGAGAGGGTTCCCTAGCAGGGTGAGAATGCAGCACGTGTGGATAGCCCAGGCTGAACAGTTCCCTGTGTGACAGCCCACATGAAAGGCTTTGACCTTCATTGTCTGAGTTGTTTTCCAGGATGTTAGAAAGAGCACTTGATAGGGAAGTGTTTGCAAAGCTCTGGTACTGTCTGTGATCTTATTGAGGGCAAAATGCCGATGTAACCTCCAATTCTTATGGAAAAAATATTGGAATACAACATAGGATGTGATTATTTCTCATGATAGAGAGGGTTTTTCTGTGTGGCCCAGGGTGGCGCTGAACTCGAGAGCCTTCTGCCTCAACCTCCTGGGTACTATGATTACAGGTGTGTGATACAACACTCAATAATTCTTACTAAGAATTGCTTGGGAAATAGGTTGTATCCCTGGCTTTTGTATACTCTAACTTACTTTCCCAAATATCTGTGACAAGGAAATGTTTTATCACCAAATAATACCTGAAGAGCTTTAAAACTTAAGTGCAGATGGCCTCTCCAAGATTATAGTGGCCAGGGTTTGAGTATAAATGTGTTCCACTGAGGCTCACTCCTTCCTCTCATGAAAGCTGGATTCTGATGCAGACCCATGTTAATGTCAGGTGGGATTAGATTTTTTGTTTTTCAAGACAGGGTATCTCTGTGTAAAATCTGTGGCTGTCCTGGAACTAGTTCTTGTAGACCAGGCTGGCCTCAAACTCACAGAGATCCACCTGTCTCTGCCTCCTGAGGACAGGAATTAAAGGCATGCTCCACCAGCACCCAGCATGGGATTAGATTTTTAAGGAGTTCTCTGTCTGAGTGCATGTTGTATGTTTTTTTTTCTCCTTCCAAAGTCTGTGCTTGCAGTCTTCAATAGTGATCTGATAAAAATGAGACGCATAGAAAATATGACCGCTGCCCTTGCCGATGAAAAATACTCCACAAGGTTAGCCAGGTCATCCCTTCCTCAGCCATCACCTTGTGTGTAAATTCCCTTAGTGAAGGCATATGCCCTTACATACTGATGTTTGATGTTTCTTTCATCACCAGAAAGCTCCCACCTGCTCGGCTCCAGGGAGGAGTCAGCCTAAATACACGCATGGCTGTGGTGATGATTTACTCAGACAACAAAAAGGAGGCATCCCAGGACATGCCACACATCACACTGACCCAAACTGCTCATGCAATTCCATGTTTTTCTAAGATACCATCTAATTTGCCATTATAATTCAGAGTAACTTCATTTTCCCTGGTGGAGCACTGAAAATTACTGTAACTTATAATCTTATGGTAATTATAGAGAGAACTCACATAATTAGTACCGCAAGATCACTGTTCCATTTATTTTCCCAAATGAATCACATCCCTAGGACAGGAAACCCTTACATGTAGTTTTAAGGTCTCGAGTTACTATCTACAGATCAGCTGATGTCTCAATAACTACAATTGCGTTATTATATTTCATTCTAGAACATTTTGCCTGGAAAAACTGAGGAAAGTACCACAAAGAACTCGGAAATTCTTGAAGTCTGGGCATGCCTGGATTGCCTGAGTTCTAAATGCCTGAGGTGTACACACACCTGTGACTTTTAGATATCTCATCTGTTCTCTTGTCTTCAGATTCCTCTGTTTGATGCCTTTATTCCCCTGGAAATACAAAATCAAAACCCTGACTTTGGGGAGTTCCTCTTTTGGCAGGTTATATCTGATCAAATGAAAGGCATTTGTCAGTCTAACAACTTAGTTTAAAATGAATGGTCCTAATATTTCCTGTATCTTTCAATAGATGCTCGGCCCTCTGAAACCTTCTCCACTCTCTGATTCAAAGTAAACTTTATTGGCAGTCTTGTGAGTGTCAGAGTGTGAGTGAATATTCCACAAGAGTATGTAGCATAACAGAAGACATGGTGAAAATCTGTTAGAATGCATCTATGAATATGATGAAGCAAGCTCACGGCACAGGTGCAGATAGATTGCTGGATAACTTGCAAGTATACCTGAGGTCCTAAAGATGTGCCTGAGGACCTGCAGATGTGCATGAGGACCTACAGGCATGCCCAAGGACATGCAAGTATGCCTGTGGACCTGCGGAAATGCCTGAGGACCTGCAGAGATGCCTGAGGACCTGAAGGTATGCCTGAGGACCTGCAGCTTTGCCTGAGGAGCAGAACAGAAAGAGGGAGCATTCAACAGGGAGTCAGTTGAGCAATAACCACTGAAGCTAGTTTTCAATGTGGAAACAGTGGATAAAAATAAATAGGCATTCCAACCCAGAGTTGGAGAATCTCACAAGGTCCAATCCCTAGAAGAAGAGCTATAAGTAGTTAATTAGTATTGAGAGGGATGAGTCCCTGATATATTATCCAGTTCTGGGTGAACAGTTTTAAATACATACAAGCAAGATCAAATAAACTCAACAGAAAAGTATACACACCCACACACGGAGAGAAAAAGAACTAACAATAATAATAATAAAGAGGCTATGAATTTGAAAGGTTATGAATTTGAAAGTTAAAAGGAAGTTAATAGGAAGGAAGGGGTAGAAACAGCAGAAATACAGTAAAATTAAAATTAATTCAAAAAGAATAATATATAGAAATAGAAACAGTCACAGACATTTTAATGTCATAATGGTACCCCAATGAGCTTTGAACTGAATGACTGATGTCAAAAAGATCAAGAAGTTCAAATAAATCAATGTCCTCATCATTTACTAGATCTTATATGACACAATCTACTCAGAAACAGAATCACATCTCAGATGAGGCCCTCCACAAAGCCACCCCCAAAACAACCAGGCAAAATTGGTAATCCTCCTTCTGCCACAGCACATCACTGACTTCCAAACCCTTATTTGATCCTTAATACCTTCTTTACTGTTCTTTTATTTTATTGCTCATGCCATACCAAGCATCCCATGGGACAGCCCCGGGGCCTCCTCTTCTCCACAGGAATTCTCAGCATGGCATTCGCAGTTCAGTTGTCTGCTTAAAGAACAGCAGGGCTGAATACTAAATATGGTTTGCTGACACTGCAATCTTCATTCTTGAACTGCCTTTCATAAGACAAGAGAGAAACGCACCACTGGGTTTGGAGAGACGTGAACATGCTTAACGTATTTGTAACAAGAACGACTGTCATGAAGACCTCTGTTTCAAGGAAGGTTTTTCAAGACAGGGTTTTTCTGCGTAACTGCCGTGTTTGTCCTGGATCTTGATTTGTAGACCAGGCTGACCTAAAACTCACAGAGATCAACCTGCCTCGGTCTTCCTAGTGCTGGGATTACAGTCATGCACCACCACTGACTGGCTGAGAATGCTTTTAGACCCCAAGAGGACATGAAAGATTTACCTTCAGTGCAGTGGTTAGTCAATCAGGGTAGCAATTTTGGGTTTCCTGTGGTCTTGTGTGACCTTGGGGGTGATATGTCCTGGATTCAAGAATAAAGAGGGTGAGAACACCCCAGGGTGAGCAGCAGGTTCCGCTGTCATGTCTAGACACTGCTCTCACTTCCCAACAAATCAGCGTCCCCAAGAGACTGAACATGAGAACCTGAGGGCGTTGGGCCGGTAGAGGATTGACAATGCCCACTTGTGTTGGGGCATCATCGAATCCATCTTATAAGACCACAGAAGCCTTAAGCACTTTACACACATCTGCTCACTCTGGCCACTCAAGAAGCCAGTCAGACTTCACCACCAAGGAAGATGCATCAGACTAAAAAAACATAAGCTGCCATGTCCTTGACCATGATTAACTGTAGTCACATGATTAATCACATCCTATTGACATTTCACAACAGCAAATACCAGAGGCAAGAGAACTTACAGCAATCACACCAAGACAACTGAAAATTACCTTTGATTAGAGAACTCACTCTAAGGATGAGCATATGGCATTAGAAAGGAACCTCATATATGGTCTACTCATATAATTTTAAAACACACTTGGATACAAAAATGATAACCATGTGAATGATTAATTAAAAGCAACAATTTTTTCACATTACTCTCTGGAGTGATGGAAAGCAGTTCTGCTTGCACTGTGCAGTGGCTTTTCACAGTCCACCCTCATGCTGCACTTGCAAAGAAAGGAGAAAGGATTGCGTCCTGTAATTAGTGTCAACTTACAGACAAGCTAACCTTCAGATCTCCAAATATTTCTCCTTGGATTCTGCAAATGGTAAGAACTCTTGCAAATGTTTAAAGTTCATGTTTCAGAAAGCGGATCCCTAGGTACTGCTCATGAACACCCTTGCACATAAGTTTGCAGGTCACGTGAAAGGCACTTTTTTTTTTTTTTTTGTTTGTGTGCTTCAGTAAAATCCAACTTCTTAAATGCCAGACAGAAGAAGACAGGAAAGTCTGTGTAGGCAGCCACTTTCATTTCACTTCCGAGGAAATGCCATGAAGTCTCCAGCTGTCAAGTTTGAATTCTAGAGAAGAGGAATGGCTATCTTCGTGGAGACCAGATCTAAGCTTGCTTCTCAGTTGGTCCCTAGAGCTGGGACCAGAGACATCTCTGTCCTCAGATATTTTCCCTGCATGTTGGAGAATGTTGAACAACCTGGACTGATCATCAACTCACCAAAAAGACTTTGCAATCAAAGCCTTCAGCAAATAAAATAGAGCAAACAAGATAGATTTTGTCGATTAATGCATACAATAATTTCAAAACGATGTGGGACATTCTAGAAAGGTTATTTTAAAACAAGTTTGCCTCACCGTTGGTGAAAGGAAACACATTTTAAACATATGGGTGACCTGTTCTTGGTTCTATCATCACGTCATGCTGCTTAATTGAGAAAATGGCCTTCCAAGAAGGCATACAAATCGCGTATAAAAACAGAGAGAAAACTGGCCACCATCATGTGTCTCTGTTAGCGTAAGCAGCTTAAGCGATATGGATGGCCTGTGAATGAATGCTGGAGACCATGTTTGCCAAGCACAGTCCAGCTGGCCCTGAAGGCAGCACAGATAAAAGAAAAGGAAACAGATCTTGGAGCCAGGCATATCTGGGCACAGAGCACACTTTTGAAACTCCACTACTCAGCAACTGGATGACTCTGGATGGGTGATCTAACATTTCAGCGCCTTGCTTGTTACCTTAGGTAAAACCATTATCTGTTAATTCTGATAGGGATGGCTAATTTTTGAGTCATCTCTGCACAATAAATAGTATTTTTTTTATAATAGGAGGAGGTGACTAACTGCCATAGAAGAAGAGGAAGTGCGGAGGGGATGTGGTTATCGTGATCAACTACCATTCCACACCGGAAATGATACTGAGGATTGGGAGGACCAACCAAATTTGGAAAGGAAGCGTTCAGTGGAGAGAAGGTTGTGAGGATGAAGAGGTCTCGGCAGCTACTGTGTAGATAATGTCTCATTTCATTAATGCCTCTGTGTTCCTTAAGTCTTTCATGGTTGTAACAAATTACCTTTCAAATGCAACTTAGAAAGACAGGACTGATGTGTCTCACAATTCAAGAAGGGGAGGCTTTGGTGCCAGCTCTGAGGAGGCTGGCTACATGCCATTCGCAGTCAGGAACCAGTCAAGATTTACCAAATCTACCTCTGAAATGATTACTTGGTAATTTTAATCTTAAAACTGTTTTGTTTTCATATAGACATGTTTAGATTAGGGCTGGTGAGATGGTCTAGTAGGCAAAATGCTTGCTCATTAGCCAGATGGTCTGAGTTCAACCCCAGAGTTCACATGGTAGGAGAGAAATGGCTTCTATGAGTTTTCTGACCTCTATACGCCCTCTATATGTGCATCCATAGCATGTAAGTATGTGTGCATATGTGCACACACAGAGAGACCAATAATAATAAATAAAAACATTATAAATAATTTTAGATAATTTTAGATTGGGATTATCTCTTCTTTCTGTGTCTAGTATTACTTCTTGACAAAGGTCTTCTCAGTTACTGGTTACTCAAAAGATAAAGGAAGAAAAATAATGTAAAATGGTTTACATAGGAAGGAATGCATACTAGATATGTGTTATCATGGAAACGTCATTGGTTGGCACTCAGCATTTTTCCAAACTTTAACCTATGTTGAATTAAAGGCCATCTGTATTTCCAAGATTATGCTTATTGCTGCCACACAGCAATAAGTTTAGAAAGCTCTAGAAATCCAAACACCTGAGCTTGAGTCAGGCTCTGTCTCATTTGTCTCATCCAGAAAGAGGAAATAAGAAAATTTTCCAAACTCAAGGCTGATTGTAAATAACGGCTAGTTAAGAGTTAGACACTGGATGAAAGCCTGGTGCGCTGGAGGATCCAGGACTCATTGGCTGTTGATGGCTGTAATTCAGAATCCTTCTCTTATCCTGGATTCCCTGTCTGTGCTTTCATGCATCAATGGATCCTCTGTAGGCCACACAAGATCATTAATTTTCACACTGAGTGAGACTCAAGCGGCTCCTCCTGAGAGCCCTGGAGGACTGGGATCCATTGAGGACCCCACATTTTTCAGTGTATCAGTTTGTGGTAGTTTTATAAACCATTTTATTACATTTACTTGCACAAATTGTATACTAATGTGTTGTATGGATTGTATTGATTTTATTAATAATCATGATAGAATGATCACATCTTATATGTGATACATATAGATAATACACTCCATCTCATTATATATGGATCCATATCATGATGTATCACAATGTAATAAGATGCCACATTTCTCTGAACATTTAACAAGCATATGTCTCACGTCGGCTATTGCTCTGCAACATAATATTGTGCATTCTGTGTTTATTGTACTTGGATGATTTCAAGACTCATCTTCCAGGACTGATTGTTATGTTCCTTTTGCCTTAGCCTCATAACACACTATTCTTTCTATTTCGCCAATATCTAAATGGGTCAGTCTTTAGACTGCATTTTCTTTACAGCTAGTGTGTATGTGACACATTGAGACACTTCTCTTGAGATGCCATTGTATGTAATTTCTCATTGTCTGAAATCAGGGTTTAGCTCTGTCTTTTTGCTTAAACTTGCTAACAAATCTAGAATGCAGGACCCTTAATGGAATGAATAGATCTCAGACATCACAGTTATTGCCACCCAGACACTCTCTCTCTCTCTCTCTCTCTCTCTCTCTCTCTCTCTCTCTCTCTCTCTCTCCCTCCCTCCCTCCCCCCCCTCTCTCTGTGTATTATATATGTAAAATCTGAAAGAAGAACAGACACTCAGTTGATACCAAGTCAATGAACAATGCTTCCATGAGCCCACAGGGCAACAAGAAAATAATAAATATCTTTCAAGTTTTCTTATTTTTTCAATCTCTAAGTAAATCATTCTGATGGATATGAGACACATCAGAACTAATCCCTACTGAAAAATACATCATACTGAGAAAGGAGAAGAAGCCCAATGTTCATGTGCCGGAGAGAAAATATGTCAACAGTGAAAAGACCCAACTGAACCTAGCAAGTAAATAGTGTGATAAACGACAAGGTAAGACACTTCATTCCCCAATTACATTCAATGATCCAGATATAAAGCATTTTCATGTGTCTTTCTAGGACTGCTTATCAAACTGATGCTACATTACTTTACTTTTTATATTTTTGTTTTCTTTTTAAGAAAGAAATAGAAGGAATGGGAATTTGGGTGGTTAGGGATGTGGAGAGGACCTAGAGATAGTTGGGGGAGAGGAAAGACTAGAATCAAAATAAACCACAGATTTTATAAAAGAAGGAAAGGAAGGGTTTTAGTGGTCATGTCACTGTTTAAAAGACAGCCTGACATATTAGAACTGGAGCTACCAGTTCTCTGGAAGACCGGCGTGACTGAGCGCTGACAGGATGTCAGGTCATTCACTTTAGGTCTCCTCCAGAAAGGCTTTATGGGGCCAAATGAGCTACAAGAAGGCTGCTGCTCAACCTGCAGGACATTTGTGGCTGGTTACCTACCAGGACTTGTCACATCTCCGTGTCAAGATGAAAACACGGGCAGTGTTGCCAGGGGATGAAGCAATGAGATGGGGGAGGGCTGTGCAAACCCAATTAGAATCAGCTGCTTACATTAAAGCCTCGAATTAATGAGACCTTGGAGATGTGAAAGGGTCAGCACAGGCCTCTGAGGTCAAGTGACACACACTGCCGGAGCAGCAGACACCAAGGACACCATGTAGCCTGCCTTCTAATACTGAAAAGCTCTGATTGTGTTTTGATTTTGTTTTTCAGAATTACAGAACTAGGGGTATGCAGAGATCATATCTGCCATGCTTACCCAGTGTCTGGATTTAATCTAATCTGCAAATACCACGTCCTCCTGGACATTTGTCTTGAACCCTTCTCTAAAATTTACCACCTGGCAACACTCGGGTTCACCACCTCCTTCAGAGCTCCCATTTTCCACAGGTGAGACCCAAAGAGGCAAAAGACAAGCTCAGAAGTTTACCAGTTTGCCTGCGGCTCTGAAGAAGGCAACACAAGAGACACGAAAGCAACTCCCTAAACAAAAGGATATTGAAGTAATTTTCACAAAAATATCCTACTTCTTTGTGAACCTCCCTAAATGTAATGTCAATTACATTTATCTATATCTGCTCAAAAAGAATTAACTGTTGGGAAGCGGCCTACCACCCTGACCAGGGATGCAGCAGTGGCTGGCACAGCTATCATCAGAGAAACTTCCTCCTGAAGCAAAAGGGAACAAATACACAGAACCACAGCCATACAATATGCAGAGTGAAAGACGTTAGAACATCTCCCCACCCACCAAATCCTTCCTCTCCAGGCTCAAGGAACCTGTGGAAAAAGAGGTGGGAAGAGGTTAAGAGCCAAGGAGATGGAGGACACCAAGAATTCAAGACCCTCTAAACACAGCATAAACAACATATATGCATATATATGAACTTACAGAAAGTGTAGCCTCAGGCACAGGGCCTGTTTACGTCTGTACCAGACTGAGTTCGAGAGCAGAGAGTAGAAACATGTCCTCATCATTAAGCCAGACACTATCTCCAATTAAGAGTCACTTGCAGATGAAAATAAAAAAAGTTTTCTCCAAGGGAGTCTCAGTGGGGAAGCAAACCACTATTTAAGGCTGGTCCCACGCCTAGAAGTAAATGACCAAGACAAAATGAATGCCACTGTACCTTTGGAGGTTCTTTGTATCGTAGTGTCAAGTCAGAATATATATATATTTTGTGAATCTATGAGTTTTATTGGGGTGACTTACAAGAATAGAAATCACTCTCTGAAACTGTAAACCAGACCCAATTTAAATGCTTTTTTAAATGCAAGTTGCTGTGGTCATGATTTTTCTTCACAGCAATAGAACCCTGACTAAGACAATATGCTTGAGGAGGCAGGGGTCTAGCAAATCTTGACAGTTTCAGCAATTTCTGGAGGTTTTGGATTACGTTTTTAGCTTAATGAGCTTCTCTTCAGGATAAAAGCTCTCACCTCCCCTTAGATCACCCTGCTGCTCCACCTTTCCATCTATATCCTGTGTCTCAAGAGGCCTCCCTCACGTCCTCTGCACATGTATTATGGCTTCTGGTTTGTGTTTTTCTGTGATTCCTGTGTGTGCAAATGTGTTTTTGCATCTCATGTGTATCTTGTGGTTTTTCTTTACCTCTTTTTTTTTTGGTTTGATTGTTTTTTCTTATTCAGATTTATTTTTTGTTTCACCTTATTTTATGATTATTCCTTAGAAGCATGTTGGTTTTCTTTTTTCTTTGTATTTATTCTTCTTTCATACATCCTAATCATGGCCTCTTCTCCCTCCACTCCTCCTATTTCTCCCTACCTCTTCCCCTCTCTCCCAGATCCATGGCTCCTCTCTTTCCTATCAGAAAAGAGCAGGCCTTCTATTGAGAGAAGTAAAGGATGTGGACCTGGACGGCAGAGAAGATGGGGAGGAACTGAGAGGAGCAGAGGGGTATGGAACCATAGTCTAAATATACTGAATAAAAGAAATCTGTAATTTTTAAAAGAGAAAAAGAAAGTAGCTGTTATAGCTCTTAATTAGTGAGATATATGTTTAAGATTATCAAATATTAAATATAAAACATGTACATAAATAATACAAAACTCTAAACAGATTAGAAATCTATATGTTTTGTATAAAATGTATACATTTTTGTAAAAAAACTAAGTAAAGATTAAAATAAATTATTAATACATAATAAAATACAATAAATGCCAAGTCTAGTTGGATCAAAATTCCTGGTTTGGGTCAAATGTGGGATCAGGGCTTGAGAAGAATAAATTCCCTGTATCACTGAAGCAGAAACTGTTAATTTAATTCTGAACTAAGTTTTAGTTATATTATCATAGATAAGACATAGAGGTATTTTGTTTGCTTCAACTAAACGCCTCCAAGTACAGCCAGGGGTTGGGAGTGGGGGTGTGTAATAGGATTGATCTCAAGGAGCACATGTTTCCAGTGTGCAGATGAGCTGAGTTTTCAATACAAACTTACTCACTCTGCTTTAAGTTAAAGCATCTTTATTGAGACGGAGTTCTCCCATCTTACTGTTGACCTATTTAAAGTGTATGATTCAAGGGTTCTTAACACATTGAAGGAGCAGTGTGGCAGTCACCACAGGAGTATTTGAACATCTTTCTATCTCTAAATTGAAACTCCCAAATCCTTTAAGTATATCATCCCTTCTCTTCTCCTCCCCACCTTCCCTGACCCCCTGGCTCCAGGCATTCAGTCCCATCTACTGTCACATTGATATTTATCTGGAACATAATTTTAATATTCCTGCTATTTAAGTTCAGCTTTATAATCCTTGCCTGAAATTTCCTTCCTCTGCTGAGTTTGCAGTCTTTTGGTGGCTTCATGATATCAGCATTTATTTAAATGCCAACTATGACCAAAGTCTTGTGGTACATGGCTTTCTTTCTTGTCTTAAGATGCTTTATATAACAACATTCTCTGGGATCAATCACATTGTGCTCTGTGAATATATTTTATTTTGATGGTAGACTATTACCATTACCATGTTGTCTATTCAACCAGCCATGCACAGATGGGTACTTAGGTTGATTCTAAACCTTGGCTCTTCTGAAAAATGGGCCAGACAATATGACAGGACATGTGTCCATTTGATATGTTTATCCAATTTCTTAGTTATAGAATAAGTGCTGGGGTTTCATTATCCTAACATCAAAATAAAGAGACAGCCTAGAGAAGGAGAGCCAGTGCTTGAAGCTGTACATCAATATGGTATTCATATGCTATATTTATAGGCAATTCAAGCCATTTAACAACAAGAAAGTAAATATCCTTTTTTATAAAAAAAATAATGAGTAAACATGTCCCCAAAGAAACGTAGGCTGCACACTGACGACACTGATTCAAAATCACACTCACAATCCCCATGCACCCCTTCCCACATACATGCTCTCACACACTCAAGCGCACACACACAGAGGCAAAGAAATGCATACACTCAAACACACCCTCCTTCCCCACTCCACCCCCACAAGATTAGCTTCAGCTTTTACAGCTGATCAACTGATGCTTTACCAGACAATGATACCATTCTGGTCACAACAGCGCCACATATAGAAACTGTTTATCCAAGACTTTGGGCGCTAGACCACTGCTTTCACAAAGTTCTTCTTCTTCTTCTTTTAAAAATGTGGTCTTGATTACTCTTACCTCAATTTCCTCACGTCACAAGCCTTGGTTAAAAGAAGGGAAGGTCAATGTGCCACAACAACCTCGCAGGTCTTAAAGGCTGCCTATATGGAGTGAGTTTGTGCTTCAGTCAGTTCAGGAAAGAGGTACAGAGCATCCAGGATTAAATGAGCCTTTAAAATGAATGGCTTGCATTTTTTGTCTTACTGACTTTAGATACGATGACCTCTGGCTCTTTGGATGATATTCATTGCTGACCTGCTCCTCTACCAGCAGCCAAGAATCCAAGACCTTTTGCCTCTTTTTTCCAATTTCCATAGAATGTTCTCTTATAATCAGAATGATATTACAGAATTTAAAAAACTGTACTCTAAAATTGAATTTTTTTCAGTCTACCTGTAGATTACTTGTTGTTGTCAGATTTTCTTTGGGCCACCAGCTCCCAAGTAATGACACGGAGACTTTTTATTGATTATGAAAGGTTGGCCTTAGTTTAGGCTTGTTCCCAACTAGCTCTTATAACTTAAACTAACCCATTTTATTATTCTACAGTTTGCTACTTGGCTTGTTATATCTCCTCCATACTGTCTATCCAACTTCCCTTGAGTCTTGCTGGTGAATTTCCCTCTCTTCTTCCCAGAGTTCCTATCTCTTCCCAGGATTCCCACCTATCCTCTCCTGGCTAGCTACTGCTTGTTCAGCTCATTATTAAACCAACCAGAATGTGCCTTGGGAGAGATGCATCTTTACACTGTACAAAAAGATTATCCACAACACTTTGGTTAAGAAATGGAGTTGTCTACATAAGTCAAATTAAGTATTTTCTTTGTCATACTGAGTATTGGTAAGGGAGGGGCCATGAGCTTGCATGTTTGACGTCCTAGTAAAGAGTGATAGACATTTTATGTTTCAGAGTGAGGCATGTGGGCAGGAGGATGATCACTGTGGAACACAGAGGACTCTCCTAGGGGTTTTCCTAACACATTCATTCCCAAGCATGCAGGAATGATATTACCTCGCTTGTTTATAGATGACATATTCTTATAATAATTATGTATTCCCAAAAGTCGGTCTTGAAAAAAGCTGTATGCCTCCTCCTCGCATCATCTTGGAAGAACATTTCAGAGCAATGTGTGACACATTTAAGAACTCTAACAAAAATTCCATGATAATTTTTATTTAAAATCATGTGAATACTTAAAAATACAAAATGAAACCTGTATTGAAAATTAAACATTTGATTATAATTTTTCACATCTTTTTCTCATAACTGTTAGAGACTTTGCTACCCCAAATCATACTAAGGTTATATACTGGCCACTTAAAGCTTTAAGAGCATACAAAATGTCTCTTGAAAATATGAATTTCAGTGGGTTTAATACAAACGATATGGACATATGGTCTGAAGTTGAACAACACAAGGAACTTCTCATAAACAGCATGTACTCAGGGATGTGAAAATACAGTAGTAAGTAGACATATACAATAGTGTGCTAAAATAGAATGACCTCAGGCTGGAGATATGGGTCAGCATGGAAAAGCACTTGATGCTCTTTCAAAGGACCTGAATTTTTTTTTTCTTTTTCTTCTTTTTTTTTTTTTTTTCAATCACCCACCTTGGGAAGCTCTCATCTACCTGTAACTCTAGCTTCAGGGGATACAATGCCCTTTCCTAGCCTCACTAAGCATCTGCATACATGGCATCACACACACACACACACACAAATTAAAATCATCACTAAGCTTGCTAGGTAGACAGTGTGAACTGCTAACAAATGACTCAGGCAGTGATGTAGACACTAATTGTCAAGATCTGTTCTTGGGTCTTGTTTAAGAAATAGTAATTACATAAAAACTAAAGTTAAACAAAACCTCATTGGGTATAAAGAATACAGAAACTGAACCAGCAGAGTAAATATTTTCCAAGTGATGTAAATGTGGGCCAAGACATTGAGTATTCTGTGGCTCACACCACAAACGAAAATCCTGTTTGTGTGCATACCCTTGCACCTCTTCAAAAGTAGGACTATGCTTAATTTTAAGGAACCAAGTACTATTTGAAAATGGCATTAAGGATTACAGTACTTAAATCAATGCTGGCCATTTATAAAACAATTATTTATAGAAAGCATTAGTTGGAATTCTTGAAAAAAAAAAGAGGTAAATCTTTTTTTTTTTAAGATTTATTTATTTATTATATATTTAGCATCTCTTCCATGTATACCTGCAGGCCAGAAGGGGGCACCAGATCTCATTATAGATGGCTGTGAGCCACCATGTGGTTGCTGGGAGTTGAACTCAGGACCTCTGGAAGAGCAGTCAATGCTCTTAACCACTGAGCCATCTCTCCAGCCCGGGAGAGGTAAATCTTAATGTCAGCTATTGACCACATAGTTTCATGAGTGTCTTAATAAATAAGTTTAAAAAGTTACATGTTGCTTAGGATACCGATATCACAAATATTCCTATGCCCGAAGAATATGAAATTACTTGCAACTGTTAGACACAAGCCTACATCAGTCTGCTTCTCTGTAGATGCCTACTGAGGAATATAATGAGATGTTCTAACTTCATGGATAGACACACAATAAAGGGCATTTCCTAGCAATAATGGCAGACTCCTAAGGTTTGCAGACTGGCTTAAAGATTCAATGAGACACTATAAATTATTTTCGTAGAATATGAAATCATCAGGTGTTGGGAAGCCTCTTATTTGAGCAGTCTTTAGGGAAGTCCTGTCTTGTGCTCTGTGCCTGATTTCTTTCCTTGAACCATTAGGCTTTCCCAGTCATCTTATATCAAAATGGGCCAAATCCACAGGACCTGTCCCAGCTGATGCTGAACTCAATCTCGTGGCCAACAAAGACTGTGTCAAGTTTTTGTGTAAAGTTTCCCCCTCTATGCCTTTCGGTGCTGGGCCCTTCAGAAGAAAGTCACCATAAAAAAAAAACCTGAAATGTAAAAACTGTGGCCTTAACTTTAGTTCCCTGAAAGACGAAGACAAATATCTCAGGGAGAAATGCCTCTTTCCATCCTATTTATTTATATGCTTCTTCAATCACTAGCCTACCTGCTGTTGCCATGAAGAAAAAGACTTACATCAAAATATATTACTTCAGTTTCCTGGGAGAAATACGGGAAACTGACTTTACAAAAAACTTTTCCCAAATAGTTGGGTAATTGACCAATAAAATCATGTTGACCAGGTGCTTCTATTTTAGAAGGCTAATCATTGCTAATACATTTTCTTTAATGGGCCCAGCCCTGTCTGGATTGTCTATTTGGTTTTCTGTAAATTTTGGTAATTTGTGTCTTTCATGCTGCAAATTATCATTCTCATTCATCTAAATTATTAAATTTATCTGCATATGTCAAATAAATCAGTTTCTATTGTTTTATGATTTCTTCTGCATTCCACGTGTTCAGAGGTTATGGTCCCTTTTCCATTTCTGATAGTAAGAGCTGTTCCTTCTTCTCCCTCTTTATTTCTGGTATGCTTGTCTAGAGTTTTATCAACTTTATTGATCTTTTCAAATATTCATCTCTTGGTTTTGTTGATTTTTTTCTATCGCTTTTTCAGTTCGCAATTTCATAGATTTATCCAATATATTTTTCGGGTGCTTGCTTTACCCTTAAATTGCTTTCTTCACTATTTCCCAAGGTGAAAGCTTGGGCAGCTGCTTGAAAACATTTTTCTGTATAAATATATGCTTCTCATGCTATAAATTCTCTCTGTCATATAAATCTCATAAAGAAATGGAGTTCAACTTTTACTTTGTTCAAACAAATACCAATGTCTTCTGAAATTTAAAGTTTTCTGAGTACTCATCTTACCTAGATGTAGGTTAATTATTCCTATATATCTTAGAATTTTCCAGATGAGTATTGGTAAAATTTTAGTTTAATTGCATTCTCTTTGGTGAACACTTGTTGGGTGGTTTTAGAAAGAAAGAAAAACCAGACAAGGCTAACAAATGGTGATAGTCACATCTACTGTATCCTAAGATGTTTCATGAAGTAATTGAAGAATTCAACCAAGTGGAAGCCTGATCACCTGCTCTCTTAATTCTGTATCTTTTTAACATACATTTTGATGTTCCTATCAGGTGAGTGCACAATAGATCACTGTTCTCTTGAAATACACCTCACAAATAGGATTTTATACAGCGTTCTGTGAAGTTCTTTCAATGTTCCAGAATGTTTTCTTGGTTTAATCTGCTTCTCCTGAGTTAATGTGGTGGATTGACCTCAGTTGTGATTGCCTATTTGACATGGCCTCTCTCCTTCTTGCCTGCCGTTTGCCCTGTATTATTGTAGACACGTTGTTGGGTGTTGTTCTCAAACCTTGATAGCATGTAGCTTTTAATACATGTGTTTGTTGTTTCCACAGCTACAATGACAAGTTGAATGGAATCTATTGTGATTTTAACCACTTTATATGTGGTATAATTGGCCTTTGTTTCATTTTTCTAATACTTTACAACGTCTGTGATATTTGTCAAAATAGTTATGTGATTGTTTTCTCTTATGTGTTAACACATGACTGAACACTTATGTGTTTACAATTCATTTAACTCCACTTAGAAGCCCCATGTCACCTAACCAAACTTAATGGCATTGTGGAGGGTTATTTTTGAATGGAAAATTGGTTTTAGTTTTTCAGCTTTCTGGAGAAAGATGGCAGTGACATTTTTCTTACTGCTGAGATGTGTGCTCAATAGTACTTAAGATGGCAAGCCTTTGTTATATATGCTTAGCTCAAGAACAGAGAGTAAGAGTGGCATCTTAATTCCCTTTGTTCTCATTCCCTGGAGCTCTGCTCTTTTCCGGAATTCGTCAGATCCAACATTCTTGCTTGTACACTATTTTTCTCCCCAAACAACTTCAGGAGTTCTTTCCAAGAAACAGGTTCGTCTTAACAGATTATTTCACTTCCTTTGAGAATTCATCTCAGTGGACACAGAATTATAGATTTTTCCTCTTCAACATTTCGAATGTTTTAATGGACACTCTCGTTGCTTTTTGGTTTCTGGTGAAAATCTGTTCTTTTTCTTCTCCTCTCTTTTCCTCTCTTCTCCCCCTGGAACTTCTCCTCCATCTTTCTCTTTCTTCTCCTCTTCCTTTACCCCTTTCTGCCTATTCCTTTCTTCTCCTCCCTGTTCCTCTTAATTCTCCTTCTCTTCTCCCTCTTTCTCTTCTTCTTTTTCCTCCTTCTCCCCCTCCTCCATTCTTCTTCTTTCTTTTCCTCCATTTCAACTTCCTTCTACTCTTCCAACTTTGTATATGGATAAATAGGGTTTCTTCCAAGGCTTTATCTTTCCCTTTGATAAAGAAAGACACTCCTTAAACAAACTGAATTTGATAAACCCAGAAGATTTCCGCGCTTTCCCTCCATCCTTTGTGCACCCTAAGATACTTTAATCTGGTTTGAGCATGTGAAGGATTTGTAGCATTCGCACTCACGATTACTCTGCAGGCTTCTTCAACTCACTCTTCCGCTTGGCATCTCACCTTTTAGGTCAAGTTCTCTTGTGTTTAGAAGTGGGAAGATTCTGATCTCCCACTCCCAGAACATGACTCCTTCCTTGTGTTTACTCTGCAGAGCCATCAGAGACTTTCTTCATGTTAGTCAAAGGACAAGGGCTAATTGCAACCTCTTGGCTTTCCTTGGAGCTCCTGGTCCATTCTGGGCTTCTCTAAGTCCTTCAGTCCTTCATGTTATCTACACTTTCTCATTCCAACACTAACACACTATCCTGGCCATTTGGGGTATACTGCCAAACTCTCAAAATGACCATAGCTGCTTTTCATGTGAATGTGTTTAATAGCAACTGGATTCTCTAAATTTCTCTCTCCTCTTTCTCTTTTCTATTCCTTTTCTTCCTTATTTCATGTTCCCTTTCTTTTATTTAAAAATATTTTATTAAATTGATTTTTCTAGGTTTGTAGTTTTTTTTTTTAAAAAAAAACTGGATATGATGTATCCAGAAGTAGAGACTGAGTAGAAGTCATCATGAGTGAGTATTGGCCTACATTTAATGGTTTCACATTAATCTGGCCAGAATCTGTAGTTTATTGAATGCCTGATACAGAGAGATTAATTTTCTTTCAGCCTTTGTTTTGGTCTTCTCCCCTAAGGAGTTCCATGAGATGGTCTCTGTCCTGGGACTCAGGAATGGTGCTCTACCTATGTCTCTGTGATGCGAAAATACAATGGAAGAGGATTCTATGAGCCTTGATGGAATCCAGCCCTTTCCTAAGCCTCTGGCTAGACTGACATTGCAACTGTTACTACACCATCACAGTTTCTCCTAAAGTCTTCTTCTGTAACTGGAGACTGCTCATTTGTTACCAGGCAACCCAGACCTGAATAATCGCATCAAAACTATATTAATTACAACACTGCTTGGACAATAGCTTGGCCTCTTATTAACTAGCTCTTACATCTTAATTTAATCCATTTCTATTAATTTATATTTTATCATGAGGCTTGTGATATATTAACTCTTAGTTCTTGAGCTGCTGCATGGTGTCTGCCTCCTTCAGCAGCTACCTTGCATCTCTCTGACTCTGTCTACTCTCTCTCTCTCTCTCTCTCTCTCTCTCTCTCTCTCTCTCTCTCTCTCTCTCTGCACATATATGTTTGAATTTCCCACCTGGCTTTGCTTTGCTAAGCCATTGGCTAAAACAGATTTATTCATCAACCAATAAAAGCAACACATTTGTAATAGCCAGAACCTGGAAACAACCTAGATGTCCTTCAATGGAAGAATAGATGAAGAAAGTATGGAATATATACACATTAGAGTACTACTCTGCCATAAAAAACAATGACTTCTCGAATTTTGCATGTAAATGGATGGAAATAGAAAACACTATCCTGAGTGAGGTAACCCAGACCCAAAAAGAGGATCATGGGATGTACTCACTCATAATTGGTTTCTAGCCATAAATATAGGTCACTGAGTCTATAATTTGTGATCCTAAAGAAGCTAAATAAGAAGGTGAACCCAAAGAAAAACATATAGTTATTATCCCTGCTATGGGAAATAGACAAGATTGCTGGGCAAAAATTGGGATCTTGGGGTTGGGGTGCGATGGGGGTAAGAGGAGATGGGGAGAGAAAAGTGAGAAGGGGAGGATGGGGGGAACTTGGAGAAATGGGATGATTGGGGATAAAACAAGGTTGGATAGAGGAGCAGGGAATCACATAACTTAATTAAGGGAACCACCTTAGGGTTGGTAAGAGACATGAACCTAGAGTGGCTCCCAGGTGCCCAGGGCAATGTCCCCAGTTAGTTCCTTAGGCAGCTGAGGATAGGGAACCTGAAATGACCCTATCCGATAGTCATACTGATGAATATCTTGCATATCACCATAGAACCTTCATCTAGCAATGGATGGAGATAGAGACAGAGACCCACATTGGAGCATCGGACTAAGCTCCCAAAGTCCAAATGAGGAGCAGAAGGAAAGAGAACATGAGCATGGAAGTCAGGACCAGAGAGGTGCACTCATCCACAGAGACAGTGGGGCAGATCTATTGGGAGCTCACCAAGGCCAGCTGGACTGTGACTGAAAAAGCATGGGATAAAACCGGACTCTCTGAACATGGCGGACAATGAGGGCTGATGAGAAGCCAAGGACAATGGCATGGGGTTTTGTTCCTACTTCATGTTCTGGCTTTGTGGGAGCCTAGCCAGTCTGGATGTTCACCTTCCTAGACATGGATGGAGGGGAGAAGACGCTGGACTTTCCACAGGGCAGGGAACCCTGACTGCTCTTCAGACTGGAGAGGGAGGGGGAGAGGAGTAGGGGGAGGGGGAGAGGGCGGGAGGAGGGGGAGGGAAATGGGAGGCTGGGAGGAAGCAGGAATTTTTTTTCAATAAAAAAAGATATGAAACAAAGAAATGCCAAAAAAAAAAAATATCCCACGTCATTCTTCAGTGGAATATGGAAGCCAGAAGGCACCAGAGTGGAAACAAAACCTCTTCTCCTCAAAGAAAAAACTTTGCTGTAGGTATGCCCCTTGATTCAACTCACAAAATCCCATTTTCTCTTCTTACAAAGAATCTTTGGAAATATTTTTTTTCTTTTCGCTGTTCCTAGAAAGAAAAAAAAATGATGCTCTCCACCAAGACTGTACTCTGGTGCTCTTTCTTCCCTCCACATCCAGCCCTATCTCTCTACCCCATTTGCTGTTCATTCCTGACAGCTGTGGCTCAGGGACTCCAGTCATAGTCCGCAGCTCTCAGGTCCACCTCTATTCACCCATGCCTCCTAATCTCCCAGGACTCACTCTCCTGGAAAACTCAACCCACGCATGGATCCAAAAAGGTCACAGATTGTCAGTTTGCTCAGGAGGTGCTTGTGGTGATTTGAGCAGAAGTTCCTATGCCTCATAGATGCTAGAACCATAATCAAATTCTGTATCTGTTGTGTGTGTAAGAAGACATACAGAGAGTAAGTACTACTATTTAGCAACAATGACTCCTGGGAGGCGACTGAAGAGCCCCAATTCCAGCCAGATTTTACTACCTGATTAGTGATAATTTGCTCACAACTTGAAAGAACAGCCATTAGCCTAGGAATACAAGGCTCAGGAACAGTAGGCCAGTATGAGTCATTGCCACTTCCTTCTTCTGCCAAGATGTAGGATGCTTGCCTGGATACAGTAGCTCCAGAGACTTGGCCGCCTTGTCAGGTGCTGCCATCTGTCTGCTTCTCATATAAATCCTCTCCCTTGTTGGTTGATATACATCATGTTCTGTAGATGATTCTCTGAGGCGATTCTTTGTCATTCTTCTGCAGCCAGGTCTCCACACGTCTTTCCCACAGGTTTACAAGGCAGCTTTTAATGTGTCTCCCCATGAATCATGTTGTGTCCTGGCTAATATACCGCTACCTATTGTAGCCAGGTTCGCTCCTACTATAGTTCTGCTCAGTATGATTCAAAATTGAGTTTAATAGATTGTACATGGTGATTTGAGACACTAGCCACAAGAGCTGGGGAAAAAGCCAGATATATAGTACCATTGACTAGCACAAGGCAGTGATTGTGTACATCATCCTGTTTGGTGTGCTGTTCCCGTTGGACATTTTCCAGCAGCTCAAATCAGGAAAGCAAAGATGCCTCTGTGTTAGGCTCTGCAGGAGATTCCCAGGCATGGAGGAGGGGGTTGCTCATGGTGATGGCTTGTGACTCTCAGACTATCTTGGCAATAAGCCCAGAGCTTTGTTTATTTCTATTCTCTTCAACACTTGTGCAAGAGTAGAGTGAGTGATGACTTTGTAGATAGCTTTACCCACAATGAAGTTAACGCAAAAGAACCCCAATGTTGGCTCTTTGGATCCGAAGAAAGGACTGATGAGCTCAGTCAATTCATCACAGCCTACAACGCATAGACAGACTGGGCAGAGACTGTCTGGTGAATATGTGGCTTAGTGACACTCCTCTTATGTTTCTGGGGGGAAAACAGTTCATTAAAACTGTTCTAAAAAGCTAGGGAAGGGTGACTTCAGTGCTGAAAATGAGGGTGGTGTTTATTTTTTTCATGATGCTTTGTTTGTCAAACTCTTAAGGAGAAAGGGAAGGAGAAAGGGAATTGGGGGAAAGGTGTAGCGAGAGATAGTGGAGAGAGATTTATCTAAATAAATGTTATTGTTTAAAACCAAAATGCTATGTCCACTATGCCCTACCCACCCTTCTGTCTTATACTTAAAGTGGTTCCCATGATTGTCTTTAATTTCTACTTTAGCCGAAAGATTATTTAAGAAAATGAAAACATTTTAGGGACAGCTATGAGCAGAACCCAAGCTGAAACTAAACAGAACACTGACTTAAGAAAACCACTCTTTACTGAGAAAGTCCCAGAGCCCACTGTAAAACAGCAATACCAAGTCAAGGTGGCCACATGTCCGGCTGCCCTGAAGCCAACAGATAAAGAAATTAAAGCAGCATACTGTTTCTTTTCCTTCCAAGCTTTCTTAAAGATGCAGCACCATAGAGTGCACACACATTTCCATTTGCAGGTTTTACCTGACTCAGTGAGTTGGTTGCTTAGGAGATAAAAGGGAAGTGGTGTGCCGACAGGGCCTGGGCACCAGCCCTTCACTGCCGATTCAGCTCCTGCCTTTTGCTTTAGAGACTTTAGGTAAAATTGAAGCTTAATTTCTTTGTCTTAAATATGTTTAAAAATGTGAGCAACAACACATTTATTTTTCAAAATTACTGGAAGGATGTAGTCATTTCTTGGGTTTAGTTATAGTGCCTGTGAAAGTACCTGTCTAGCAACAGGCAAGGAGGATACTGAAGAAGAACCACAAGTTGTGCTGGAACGGCCACTGGAGGCTGGCCTGTGACTCCCTGGCAGTCTGCCCCCCCTCCTCCTTAAAGAGAATTTCTGCTTTCCTCAACTGTTACATTCCCTTATCGTTGAACTTGATTTTAGACTAAAGATTGCATACTTTGTGCATTCTATATGATATTTTACTTATTTCAAAACTCCTGAAAGAGGCACGACTCTCTCTCTATCTGAAATACATGACCAAGATCCCTCTTCAAGGCCGGCTCACTCATCTTGCAGACATAGACAATGATAGCAGCTGGTGAATCTGAGCTGCATCTTTTTAAAAAACACAAAAACCCATTAATTTCTTGATTGATTCTTTGGGAATTTCACATCATGTGCTCCAATTCCGCTCACCTTGATGATGGCAAAAGCAAATGGTGAAATGCCCATAGCTGTGCTTTTATTTGGGATAATCGGAATGTGACATCCAGAGCTCCTGACAGGGATGGGGAAGATGCAGTCGCAAACTAGGGGCAACTAGTCCTATGCCCTTCATCCTGCCTGTTTTCACTGGAGTATAAATGTCTCCCTAGGAAAATTCCTCAGCAGGCATCAGACTCATCACCTGTGTTCAGAGTCTATTTCTAAGGGACTCAGTATGATAGATATCATAATATAGTAATTTTCTTCTCTTAGTTTATTTACTAGTTACACTTAAATGCATTGTGCTCAACTTGGGAAATACAAAAGTATTTCATAAGTGCATATATGTGTATAGCATGTATACGTGTTTACTCAACAAAGCAGATTAAAAAAAAACTTATTAAAAGTTTACAATAGCCTTTAACAATAGGAGAAGGCAGCCAACACTCTTATTTTCCACCTGTGCCAACACCACATGGAATTTATGGTTCACTTCTATTATCTCATCTCATTTGTGTTCGTAGGGCCCTGGGGCCAGAATTCAGAGCAGGCACCTTTCGCAATAATCACTTTACAGTGATTAGCATTCCCAAGTCCTGGGCTTTTATTTTCTTTTGTGTTGAGAAGCCTTAACCCTCCTCTTTCCCTGTTCTTTATAAACACAGCAAGCATACCTGAGAGCCTGACTCAGCCCCTGGGCCAGAGCACTGGTCCCTCCCCAACATGGTGTGCTTGCACGTGTTATCACCTAGGAGTGCTCTCCTCATCCCCATTCTCTTCTCCAACCAGATCTTCTGTTTGGCTTCCATGAATGAGAACAGTCTTTTTTTTTTTTCTTTTTGGATTGGTTTATTCTACTGAAAATATCCTCCAATTCCACTCAGTTTCAGCAAATGACAGATTTTAGTTTGTTTTTTAAATCATCCATTGCATGTATACCTCTTTTAGCTTAATTTTAATGTCTCTTAAACTATGTGTCAGTTTTTATAGATTCTTTTCCTACCTTAAGTTGAAGGAGAGTGAGAACACATCAAGGTTTGAAGTATTTATTCTAAATGCAGAGCAAAAAAAAAAAAAAAGACAAACAAACCCTAACTTTAGCATGTTTGTGTCTGTGTGTATGTCCGTGTCTGTGTGTGTGTGTGTGCGTGCACACACCTTGTTCTCTCTGTATACCTGAGGATAACTGGATCCTTCTCTCTCCACTTCCAAACTTTTGAAATTACAGATGTGTGTCAGTATACCTGTTTTGTGCAGCGAAGGATTGAACCCAGGGCTTTACACATGTTAGGCAAACATTCTACCAGCTGAGCTGCAGCCTCAGTCTACCTATCAATGTCCTATATAGCTTAGTGACTTCTTCTGCCCTTTTAAGCATCAATTTTATAATCTGAGAATCAAGCTGCAGTAGAATTTAGCAATAAGAGGAACTACTAATTCTATGTCTCTGATATTAATGAAGGAATTTTCAGGTGGACTGGATGTGGAGATAAAGGATAGCCCAATTTTGAGAATAATACAGGTGAATGTACAGAAAATTCTAAACAAGAAGTGGGTGTCAAAGAAGAGTGAAAATCAATTGGAGCCATGTGCCAGGCTTCTAGGTAGCTTGGTGTTTTGCTGCGATAGCTCTTTTACTTCCTAAGGGACTGAAGATTTATTAATATGGAAGATGAAAATAATCAAACAGATAAAGGTTAGAATGAGTCTGTATTTATGAAGCATCACACAAATATACATGCCAGAAGGTCATAGCAAGTTAAATGGGGGGGGTTCTATGAGAGAGCCTGTGGAATACAGACAGTATCAATGATTCCTTTACATTTATATGTATTATACAAATAATGTGAAATCATAAAAGAAGTTTAAAACTTCAAGTGGGATTTCCGTGAATTAGATAGTTGTTTTTCATTTTTGAACATGGTGCAGAAAATCATGGAACATCTGCTCTCATTTTCATATGGGATGAAAAATTTTCAGCCAAGCTTTGCGCTACTCTTCTGTAGAAAGTATCAGCTCAAGTTTCTTGCTCATAAATGCCAGCATTAATTTTGTCCTTTGCCATCCACAGTCCCAAGCACATAAAACTATGATGTGTCTCATGTCTCTGGAATGGAGGCCCCTCTTGTAATGTTCAGCTATGGAATGTGTGCTGCCTCTGTAATTGATTTGAGTAAACTGACCATTCAAATTCATGAAGAGAACTTATCCATCCAAGGCAAAGAGCTCCCTGAATGTACCTTCCCCACTACCCAAATGCCCATTTGAATTACATGCCTCCCTATTAGGTCAGTTTGGATTTTACAGAACCCATATTGGATATAAGATGTGGATGTAAGTGATGGACTAAAAATAATAAAAACGGGAGTAACTGAGATTTCTCTGAAATAGTGGAAAAGTGTCATTATTTCCAGACTTTGGGATCTGGGTGATTTGGTTAGTCCTAAAACCATGAAGCAAACACCAAATAGTACCTAGGGGTACTGATGGGAGTAAAACTTTAAGTATATATACCAGTAGGTAGGTAGGTAGGTAGGTAGATAGATAGACAGATAGATAGATAGATAGATGATAGATAGAAATATAGATATATAGATAAAGAGATAAAGGAGAAGGTGGTGAAGAGAAAGAAGGGTGAAAAAGAGGAAAGAGAAGAAGAGAGGCAGAGAAGACAGATCTCAAACACATTTTTGCATAATAGTGAAATCTCTTTAACTCTGAAATGACTAGGATTCAAAAACATGGTGAGCAATAATCCCATGTCTCCTAAGGTGGGACTCACATTCCATGTGGCCTGTCATTCTCCCGCAGGTCTGTGTCTCAGAAATCTACCTTGAGCTTGGATTCTGGAATTTTTCACATCCTTGACTCTGATGGGGAAACTCTGTGTCTTCCTTGGCCAACATACTCTCAGGATGACTGAGATCAGAGGGAGCCTAACTAGGGAGTACCTTATATTCAATGTCATGTAATAATACCATGGGCTGAGTGGATTAAACATACTTAATTCTCATAATTCTGGAGACTGAGAATTTCAAGACAGGTCTTTGGAAGATTTAGTGCCTCATAAGACTGAGAGTTTTCTCAGCTTTCCTTGATCTTTCTGTGTCATTAAATGGCGGAATTAGAGAACTCTCTAAGGTTAATGAAGACAGTAAATTCAACTCTTGTATGCTCCACCCTCTGGGTCTAATTGGCTGCTAAGACCTTCACACAAGGGCTTTGGATTTTAGTACATGGATTTGGGGGAGAAGAAAGCATTTGTTGAGGCACAAGGAAACACCTCATGGATAATAAGAAGGAAAAACAGATTATACCTAAAATATGAATGTGAGGGAGATGACAAAGCACTTTAATATCATTTGGTCTTGCATTGTTTTTGTCATTTCTGCCTTTATCAGTACATGGCTAGCTTTATCTAGTCATATATTTCAAATCACTATGGAAATACTGCTCCCCTCTCTGTGTGTAGATGTTTGAAACATTCATTTATTTTAAACTAAAAGTAAAGAATAAAGATTAACAATGAACATCCAGGATCCAGATAGTAGATGCAGTCAAGTTTGTAGGAGAGGTGTGTATAGGTGACTGGATCAGGGCTACTCAGCACAATCTGGAGGAGTTTTGGCATCTGATCTCAGAAGACACAACAGAACTGCATGATCAAGAGAAGAAAAAAAACATATTTCATGTTTTCATAGTGTACGGGCTGATTTTATGCCAGCTTGATACAAGCTAGAGTCATCAGGGAAGAAGGATCCTCAGCTGAGAAAATTCCTCCATGAGATCCAGATGTAAGGCATTTTCTCATTAGTGATCAATGTGGGAGGGTCCAGCACATACATTGTGGGTGGTACTATCCCTGGGCAGGTGGTCCTGAGCTCTACAAAAAAAAAAAAAAAAAAAAAAAAAAAAAAAAAAANAAAAAAAAAAAAAAAAAAAAAAAAAAACCAGGCTGAACAAGCCACAAGTAACAAGCCAGAAAGCAGCACTCCTCCAGTGCTTCTGCATCAGTTCCTGCCTCCAGCATCCTGCCCTGTTTTAGTACCTGTCCTGACTTCCTTCAATAATGAACAGCAATGTGGACGTGTGAACCCTATTCTCCACAACTTGCTTTGTAACCATGGTGCTTTGTTACAGAAAGAGAAGCCTTAAGTAAAGCACATATAGACTTCATTAGCTCTCCGTCCCCACATTTGAGGTTAGTTCAGAATAGGGAAGAACCATCTCCTATTGTACAAGAAACATGAGCTACAGGCAGAAGGAGCCCAGAAGCCCCTGGACTTTCAGGACCTTGGAAAGAGGCACCAGCCTGGGTGTCCTCCATGTCCTCCTTGTGACTCACTTCTCTGCATCTTAATTTCTTTCCCTCTTATCTTATTGACTAAACCGAATAATATAATTAAACAGCACACTTTGGGGTATTACTGTCGGAATAGTCTATCTCACATTTATTTTTTAGAGTTGCGCATAATCATATCAAACCAAATCATCTCAGGCTAACTCAATTGATCCTCAAGAGAATATTGAATTAAGAGATTGGAGTCAGAAAGGTTTGGATGTTCTTATGCCTCATTCATGTATATGAATACGGCACCATTCATTTATGCTAAATGGCACCAAATAATTTTATATCTGAATGAGCACACTCATGCCGTGCATACAATACACACACCTGAATTTGAACCCACAATTTATTTGCTCATTTTATTTATAATTTGACATACTTATATACATTTTATGTATAGGTTGCCATGACACCTTTGCACAGCTGTAATATTCTAAAGGTGGACCCATCCTTCAGTATTACTTCTAATAGTTTAAGGCAAACATTCATTGTAATCAATCATTCATAAAATGTTAATGCTGACAAACTAAAAGGCAATCCAAAAATAATATTGCCATCGTTAACAACAATAATGGCAAATTATGCATGAATGCTCAGAGTATAAGAAGTAAAGTGTATCTGGCATCTAATACCTTTGTAAAATATTGATATGTGGAAAGAGGCCTTCTTAAAATCAGACAAGGCTTACTGGAAGACACATATTAAAACACTATTGGAGCTACTGTGAAAGCATTGATGGGCTGAGAGCAAGAGCTACATTTGTAAGTGGAGTCAACAATACTGTGGTACCTCTATCAAGCCTTACGGCAAGATTCTTGATTGATAAATAATTACCTGATCAAGCTAAGCTTCTGTTGCCTAAGCCAAACATGCCTATTTGAGTAATTCTATGGCTCAGCTTTGTTCGAAAGCAAGCATGGTGGGAAAGGGAGAAGCAAATAAATAAATGAATAAATGCACTTTAAAACCAGAGCATGAATCAGTAGAAGCGCGAGCCTGTGGCTCTCAGAGCCACTCATTGCCTTGTCTCCAGCAATGCAGAATGTCAATATGTCTGGGTGGGTCTAATGTACTAACTTACTGGAAGGAAATCGGACCATTCTGTGCACAGTGGCTACAGCTGATTGCATAAGAAAAGGATGAGAAGAAGAATAAGGATCATTTGAAGACTTGCTTCCATCGCTCACCTTAAAATTATGGCACCAAATATTTTTATTTTGTAATCAAGGACCATGAAGCTACATATTCCACACTAACGATGAGAATGGTTCCTTAAACCAAGATTATTCTTATCTAGAAAGACACAGATGTGGCTTCACAGAGCCTCTAAACACAGATTTATTATAAATTTGTATCAGCATTTAAGTTTCTAAGAGGAACATGTACAAAATTACAAATGTTTAAATGACTTTATTTGCTTTAGGTTTTAGAGACAGGGTCTCTCTACATAGCTCTGACTGCCCTGGAACTTTCTGTGTAGACTTAGCTGACTTTGAACTCACAGAGATCTAGCTGCTCTTGCCCATCAAAAACTGGGATTAGAGGCTTGTGCCACTACACCCAGCTCAAATGATTCTAAAATGACCTACAAGATAAAGTTAATTATGCAGGAGTTTCAAATAAAATTATTTGCAGAAGGGTAATTACATTTTGTGGAGATAATTCCCCATAGGCCCTGTGTTTGTATACTTGCCCCAAGTTAGTGTTCTGATTTTCTTGTTTCTAGGTTTCTTGCCAAGAATGTCTGTTTGACTAATTGTGACCATGCTCTACAACAAAGAGAAGACTTGAAAGAAACCTTAAAAGGCACAGAAATTATCTCTCTCAGGAGCAGACGGAAGGCAACAACACCCTGCAAATTTGCATACCCTAGACTGATATACGCTTCCTATACCCAATGTTTGTCTCTTGTGGTGAACCCTTGAAGACACACTCATTACTTGAATCTCTTTATGGGCACCAGTGGATTGGAACCCAGGAAACCATGGCAAGAAAATGCTAATACTTTTACAGGAAATTCAAGACTCCTGCTGTGGACAGCTCTATCCTTTTTCTTGACCCCAAAGCTGCCTGTCTTCATTTCAGATACCCTAAAAACGAAATAAGCTGTCCAGGAGCACTTCTTCAGTTTTAAGAAGATAATTTTGGCCATACGCACTGGGTGCTGAAAGTGTATGGCTTTGTGGAAGTGGAAAGGATGGTGGCCTGGACTAATTCATCATCTGAAGTCATTGACCATAGTTCAAAAGCAATGAACAAAGCCCACTCAATGGAGCAAAACAGTGGCTTCTCTTATTACTGCTGTCAGTGAGTGGAAATTGGGGTGGGTTGCCAACTGAGGCCCTGAAATAGGGTGAAAGCTGAGCCCTGCTGTGGGAACTCTCAAGATTCAATCTGCACATTAACTGCAGCCTCCTTCTGCTACAGAAATTTATACAAATATACTTCCTGGATGGACAAATTTTTCCACTCTGATCAGAAAAGGTGTGGCAAAGGCATGACCTAGAACTAATGATGGAAGAGGGACACTTGTACCCATTAGAACAACCAGGCACATGGGGAGCATTAAGTAGTCGTATTGGAAGTTGAAAGTGCAGGGAATGTAAGATTCCTTAAAGGTAGCAAATTTAAAGATAAAATATTAGGACTCAAATCCAATTTATCACTATAACATCAGAGCCCATCAGAGATGACAGTTCAAGGCCTGAGATGTCTGCAGTGATTCCTGGATGCTGGGTTGAAGGCTTGGACTCCTTGGGGAGATTATCTTGGAAGAGATTGGGGTGAGTATCAAAGCTCTAAGCACCCTGAATGGGCTTCACAGTGTAGATACCGATGAGTCCCCAGAGAATGGGAACTTTGACAAGCAGTTTTAGGTTAATTATTTCAGACATATTGGTATCCCTGGAAAGCACTCCTAGCCTGGTTACCTGAAGCAGATATAATTTAATTAGTGTTATTAGGGTAACTGGGCATGGGGTTGAATTACTTGAAAACTATGCCCTTATGTGAGTTTAACCAAAGTTAGCAAAAAAGCCGGGGGGGGGGACTATATGCCCCACTAATATCAACAGAATCCAGACTGCTAAGTAAAGAAGAGCCTAAAACTAGACTAGCAGATATATCAGCCAATACTCCGCAATGCTGAGTGACCCCAATACCTAGATTGTGGGAGCTACGATCCAAAGCCAGGACATTCAGAAGAAAGAACAATGGAATATCACACTAATCTACCCCATTTGCCTCTCTGCTATCTTACAGGAAGAGACGACCAAGGACTCTTGACTCCATAGATAGGTGGGACCACGCTTCTGTGGATCAAAGACACAGGATCCCAAGTCATTCTCTCAATTCTCTGATTTTATTTGGGAAACTTCACTGTTTTGTTCTGCTGCCAGAAGCAAACCCACACACATTGTTGGATCCTAATAACAGAGAACTCTCCAACTTGGAGCTGTTATAGCTCCTCAGCATCCACATCAATCTTGTATAAATGGAACTATGAATGGGTGTGGTCACTGCTCACCTCTGATCCATGTGTCCTTAACAAACTATGTCACATATTTAGTGACAGGCTGACTGCCAGTGGTGTAGCCACATAGAGTGTCACTTAGGAACTGCAGAGTGGGTTGACATCCTTCTCTTATTTAGGTCAAGACCTCTGGAGCAAAGCTCCCCAGTCAAACAGTCTGCCACTCACGTCAATGCTTGGCTAAGGCCGAGTCTCTAGAATACCAAGTAGACTTGTGTTGCTCATGGGAGCTGCGCAGACTCAGAGGTCACTGGTAACGCACACCCTTTTTTGCACCCGGCATACAATAATGGGTTCTGTTTCTGATGGGCAGGCTGAGCTGCATATCAAGCTACTGCCTAAAATTAGCCCACTTGGGGTAGGAAAGAACACTTTGCAAGGTTTGTTAGCCACCACCACACTTGGCATCCTTAAACCATCTAGGGGCTATTTCTTCCTCTATAAACATTCTGCCCCAATCTCACAAAGTGACAAGAAATCTCATGTAACTCCTCAGAGATACAGTCTCAACCATCGGTACTGACTTTGTCTGAGCGTTGTGGGCATTTTATCATATGAGGTCAATGGTCTAAGGGTTACAATATTTATGCACCATCTTACAACTCCCAGGCTTCAGATACATGGGCTGTGGGGAACCATCCTCTGAAAAAGATGTAGTGTTGATGCTGATACCATCCTTCCACACTTTGGACTAATAAACTTCAGTGAAGTCAATCCGCTCACCAGTGAAGCTACTCTCCAAACGATCTCTCAAACATTCCAAGGGACAGAAAGAATGGCCGCCCATACTGAAAAATAACTTTATCGTATTGGTAAGGGTTCCTGACTTGTGCCTCTGGTATTCCCCCAGGAACAAGGTGTTTCTATCCTTATCATTCTTCTCTTCCGCTTCTAATGCATAATTTATACTGTTTTAATAGAAAAATAGAAATCATGATAGTCTAAAGTTTAATTTTGTGCATGCAATGAAGGTGTTTTTCATCAAGGCTCTGAAATCATAGCCTAAATGTTAACAGTTCACTATTCTGGATTGTTCCTCCCCGCAGATGTGAGAAAGACTGTCAGTACCAAAGCAAGCAGGACTTGTAGAAGCAAACAGTGTTCCCATTTTGGAAGATGAGTTAATGGGAATTTAAAAACAGCTGACTGATAGCAATTATGCACATGGACTTGTACTTTGCGGAACAATAATTATGAGGTTTCCCACGTGATTTGTCCGAGATCTGAAGCTTGAATCTTATTCGATTTCTTTTCTAGATTAGTTACTCTATGGAAACAGTTTATGCTACCAAAAATTAAACAGAAGTGCAATACTGTACGATTTTCATTTAAATCTATTAAAATGAGGTTATTTTTAGAAGCAATGATTACTGAGGACGGGGGAAGTACTTAGAATCAAACAACATAATTTAAGTTAGTAACTGAAGTTTAATGATCTCACCCAGAATGTTCGCCTAACTGAAAGTCGAAGAAATAAATATGTCATGGTGCCTCTGCTTCTCCTATGACTGTGTGTGCTTTTATCCCTATTATCACAGGGCCTAATGATTCTCACAATGGATGGTGTGTTCAGAGGAGATGATATATCCAAGCTTAAAGTGTAAGGTCTGTACTTCGGACACTCACTGGGAGATAAAGCGTCTCTAAAATGCATGTCATTAAATGCAGCCTCAGCAGACTTCAGAAAAATCCATTTTTAGACTCAGTTCTCTTGTTCTTTTATTTATGTCAGAAATCCTATCCATATTGCGTGTCCTTTATCTCTTCTAGGGATGGTGAGTTATAACCTTGACCCAACCTCAGTGTAAATTCTTCAATATTCAGATCCATTTGAGCTGTTAATGCCAGGTTTTATGCCGCACTGCCTGGCACTGTATGTAATCCCATCTCTCCTTGTCCAGGAGGCTCTGGTGGAGGCTTACCACAGTGTACCTTTATCTACCAGGCCTGATGTTGGCTGGTCCCTACAAGAAGCAATGCCAACATGATGCAAATCACCCACACTTGGAATAATTAATGTGATGCAATTGGATCCTCAAATTCATGAGATGAAATCATTGTCACTAATTCCTGGAGAGAGAGAGAAAGAGGGAGAGGGAGAGGGAGAGGGAGAGGGAGAGGGAGAGAGAGAGAGAGAGAGAGAGAGAGAGAGAGAGAGAGAGAGAGCAAAATGTCGAAACAAGTCAGTCCAGCTATACATGCCCTAGAGACTGAGAGAGATGGGTGCTGTGGTCTTGAGGGCTTGCCAACATCAAAGTACTAGGATGCACGCCCTGTTTCAAAGCTGTTGGTAAAACTAGGAAAGGGTTTTCAGTCTCTCTTACAAAGAAAGGAGGTTCTGTGGTCTACTCATGTCTTGGGTGTCCCACTTCTTAATCTATCACACCAGGTATCAGGACACATCCATGAACATTAGCAAGGACATATCTTTACACTGAAAAGTCCAACCACAAAGACACTGGAGGAGACTAAGGACCTCCCTGGATACTCTTCTGGTGTGCAGTTTCAATCTTGACAAGCGGTACCATGCAGAGCTACAAAGCGTCTGACTTTGAATGGTTAATGAAGCTGTGGAGAGTGGATCTTAGCAGACCAAGATTAATTCTAGGGCACAGGAGGTGTGGCATTTGCTGAATACCTGCCCCTGCTGTGTTAATTACATACAGTGGTCAATTACAAATGTCAATGTTCTCCTATTTTTTCCCCCAGCGGAAAATCAAAAATTTCAATACTTTACTTAGATCACACACAAATCAGGTTTCTCTTGAGTAACAACATCCTTGACTATGAAGGACAAAAAATAACCCTTTAATTACCATGTTTATGTCTCCTTTTTTAGTTTCCCATAGAACGTAAACACGTTTAAGAGCACCTCGGCAATTACAGCCTGCTTTTCAGACTGTTTAATTACGAGTGAATCAATCAATCCTGTTCCCCTCACCGCCTCATCCCAGTGCATCAAGCCAGTTTCAAAAGTGATATTTGTCTCCCATCATTTCCATAATTTTAGGCTGTGCTTCACTTACATGGTTATCCCAAGCCTTAAAAGTGATTAAGGCTAAAAGGCATCGTTACTTCATGTTTTACCTGGTATGGACTGTTTCACAAGCTTTTAGCGACTGTCCACTGGTTGCCCTCATCTTCAAAGCCATCCCTGTAGGCAGATGGCCAATTGATTACCACCTGTCCAAACAAGAGGCTCCTCAGACACACACCTCAGGGACTACGGTTTCTATCACAGGAGGGAGGCCATTCATTTCTCCATGGAGTGGCAATTTTAATCTCTAAACACTTCAGTGTGCAAGGCTGTACCTGCTCTGCCTCAGGGGACTGTAGGTGACCTTGAACCAGAGGATGTCAGACTTCCCCTAGGCTGTAGCATCAAATCAGGGGCTGGCAAGTTTCCCAGGTTGTCACTAACTCCTCCATTACATTCAGGGCCCTGCCTGGACATCCATACATTTGTTCCCCCCCAAATAAGCCAAAGACACAAATGATGCCTAGACACTGAGTTATGGATTATTTACTCTTTGAGGTCAGTCACTTCTGCTGGTAACTGGGCCGTCCTTAGTGAGTCTCACATAACTTGTGTGTCCCTCAGGTCCCTGAGTTAATCTTAGCCAATGTTGACATCCTTCTACCATGATGCAACTATAACTATTTGCTTATAATCTTAAAAGGCAAGGATAAATACTAAGCTAAGGGCAAGATGAAAATTTGACAATTCATGGAGTATTCTGCTTGTAATCCCAACACCAGGAAGCCAGTGAAAAGATATTCACTACAAGTCTGGGGTCAGCTCTGTCCACACAATGACTTTGAGTCTGGTCAGGAATATATAATGAGACCAGACTGAAAAAATTATTCAGCTGTAAAAAAAAATAAAATAAAATCACGAAATTTTCAGTAAAATGGATGGACCTGGGAATTATTATACTAAGTGAGGTAACTCAGAATCAGAAAGACAGCTACAGCGTGTTTATATGCATGGACAGACAACATCATGTTCTCAGATGTGGACAGCTATAGCATGTTCTCATACAAGTACAAGATATGGCATGTTCTCATACATGGACAGCTATAACATGTTTTCATACATGGACAGCTATAACATGTTTTCATACATAGGCAGATACAGCATGTTCTCATATGTGGATCTGAGGTGTTTTAAGTAATATATATGAACTTACATGTGGACATATGCTTGGCCATAGGTCATGAAACTAAAAAGAGAACCATGAGAAGGAGAAATGTTTTTTAAAGGTTGGGTAGAGGATGGCTGAATACATGAGACACAGAAGTGGAAAGGGAACTGCTGATTGGGATAGAAAGATACAAGCAGGATAGGACCAACAGGAGGGGAAGAGGAGTCTCCCCATCAACAAAATATTATGAAAATGCTACAAGGACACCCAATATAGTGTATTAGCAAGAAATAATAAAATATAAATCAATAAGTAATTTTTATTAAGTCAATTAATAGATTTACATATTGATAATGTGTCTAAGACATGACTTTCTATTGATTCATTTGAGATTGTAAGCAATTTACAGCTAAGTCTGTAATTTATTATCAATGATCACTATGATTATAGAACTCTTCACTCTATTAATTGAGGGAAACCTGACTCAATGGAGAATTTTTTTCTTTTTTGTTTTGCCCAGCTTCTAACCTATTAATTTAAGGAAATAAAATGTAGAGGTTGGCTATCCTGTCTCTCTAGTCTCTCCTTGTTCACGGAGATAAAGAGACTGGAAGGGTTGAGAGTGTTGTCCTGGGCCCCATGCCCATATCAGCAAGTGTGGTGAGCTGGGTTCTGACCGCAAACACAATACCAGACCCAACACTCGGTGCTGACATTTCCTAATTTCTATTTTGACAAATGGTAACGGATTAAGTTTTAAGAAAGTCCCAAGGATGTCACTCTAGACAATAAGAGACAGTTTGTGAAAGTTAGATCTGACATGGCCTGGACCAGCATGTCATGCTTCAGTGACAGGTTCTGACACAGAGTCAGGAGATGAGGAGGTAAAGAAGAAGACAGGAAGGTTTGGGATCAGGAAGACTTGAATAAGCTGATGGCTCTTTCAAGCGAATTTATTAAGAAGAATAGCATTGTATATACTAATTTTAGGGGAGAAAGTGGATAGTCAGTATGAGTCAGTATAAAGCTGTCATACAATGGGATGAAATCTACATGAGGCTAATCAAGCAATAGTGCACAAAGGGAGCACAGAAAACCTCAAGAACACCAGGGATTACAGCACCCTTGGGGCTGATAACGCCAGTCTCTTCAGAGATGGAAAGCCAAGTTACCCAAAACTGAAACCTTTAACCACTTTGACACCCTAACCCAATCAACAGACTGGTCTTGTCAAGTCTACTCCTAGGCAAATACAGACACAGAACTAGGTTTTTTTGTCCTTCCTTCCAGACCTCTGAAAAAGCCTGGGATTAACCTGGCTCTTAACAGTGACTCTGTGGGAAGGGGTAGACATGGTGTACAGCTATTTGCATGTCCTGGTGACTAGGGCAGATCAGATAGGGGTTCCTCCTCAAAGAATGTATATGAAAGAACACCAGAAGCCAAGTAAACATGGTACATGGCTTCTTTTTTCAGTGAATAATGAATGTGGAAGCATAGCGTTTTACAAACCAACTCAGTAGTTCCTAACTACAAGTCAGGTGATACAACTAAAGATTTACCTTCCACTCCATCATCTTGAATTCACATTGAAGAGTGGTTTCATGCCACATGGACACCTCTCAGCTAAAACAAACCATTGTGCTTCCTTCATACCTGAAATCAAAATTCTGAATGAAGTCAATCCAAAGCCATCCCCAACACAAAGCATTTAGGAACAAGAATACAACACAAAGGGAAGTGATGTAGCCGTATGCCATTCTTCACACTCGTAGCTGAGATATTAGACAAGCAAAATTAAAAGTGAAATGTGTATTTGTTTGTAAAAGGTTGCCTAGAAATAGTGTAAAAAAATGTGTGGGCACTGTGTGAAGACTTGGTTCTTTGTTCCCACTCATTTTAGTGAAGGAATTCACAAAACGTTAGGGCAACTCGGGGGCTACATAATTTACAACAGCATAATGAAAAGGCTTTTTAGCATTTTTAATACTAATTGGTGTTTCTTGTTTATTACAACATTTATTATATGCTTTTAATTTAAAAAGTGTGATATCAGATGGTGTGACTCAGGGAACTAAGAGTCGCTGCTTAGCTGGGAGTCGGCTGGCTTCTCTGAAGTCACAGCTCCATTCAATTAGTGAGAGGTAGAATGCCCCACAGCTGCTAGCTGTTGCTTCAAATGAGTTAGCTCAGCGTTGATAATTGAGCATGCTCTTCTCTTTTAAGAATCTACTGTTTAAAAGGAAAAGTGAAATCTACTTGGGAAATGAGGACACTTTAGAAAGGTACAGGTTCTTTAAAGAATCAAATGCAAAGGCCTGCTTGGTGAACCCTAAAAAGGGGCAACTATGGGGGACTGGGTAGCCAAGAAGTTAGTGGCAGAAACTGGAGGAAATTTTACTGGCAGAAACTGGTGGAGTGTTATACCAGTCATGAGTCTCCACAAAACGGAGCCTGTAAAGTTTGCTGGGAAAACCACAGTATGTGCTAACTGTTCTGAGCCCTGCACTGCTCTCTGCTGCCTTGAAGTCAAGGCCCCAAGAAAGAAAAGTTAGCAAGGACCAGAACAGGAGGCACAATCTGCAACACATACAAGCAGGCATGGAACTTTACCGATTCTGAACAAGAAATCCTCTCCCTTTCTCTTTCTCTCTCTCCTCTCCTCTCTCTTTCTCCTCTTTCCTCTCTCTCCAGGCTCTTTCTTTTTAAAAGTGTGTTTTACGCCCCTGTGAATGATTCAAGATGTCTTTGTAATTTTATCAGGGTTGCTCTGTGCGTGAATCAGTATCTTTAGTGCTCAGGTTCAAAGTTTTGGCTCACTATCAATCCAGATAATTTTATAGTTTACTGAGAATACAGGGTTACATCAAGATAATTTCCACATTGTATATTAAATATCAATGTTTCAAAGGAATTAAATATTTCCATTTCAAATAAGTAACAATTGAGTAATTTTGTAACAGAGGGGAGATTAATAGCCATTGAAACATTTTTCCTACAGTGTGTGTGTGTGTGTGTGTGTCACATGCACAGGCAGTGGCATTCACATGGAGGCTACACAATGAACTGCAAGAATCCAGTTTTTCTTTATAGACCATGATAGCTAAAGATCAAACTCAGGTCCTCGGGAGTAGGAACAAGTGTCTTTAGCTACTGACCCATCTCTAGGTCTCAAGGGTCTTTTTAATTAGCAATAATGAAACCCTTTAGTTTTAAAAACTTGTATATAATCTAAACATATAGGTTGACCCAGGAATTATTCTTACCTAAAGAAATATTTACAATACCATCTGGAGCTTGTCAAAATAAGATTGGTTTGTTTTAATGGACTCACTGACTTTAATAGTAGTATAGATACCATGTCACCATCGTGAAAGTATTCACGTCAGACAGAATCTCACAAATACGTAAACATTTTCTGTCATATCCCTGATCCAACCAACTGAAGACCCTCAGTCTCTGCTGTTACAGATAAATGGATTTAACCTAACATTTATTCATCTTTCAGGGGAAAAAAACACATATTGCATTCACATCAAAACTTTCCTTTGTGCATTTTGAGGCAGCTTTTAAATTACATCTCTCTACTTAAGGTGACATTTCAAAATAATTCTCCTATGACAACCACAAAAATATTTCCTGGCAAATATAAAAAGACTAAGCTGCAAAGCATACAATTGAGTCATTTTCATGTTTTATTTTAGAAGTGTGCCTAGCTGTAAAAGTTTAGGTGAACTCACGTTTGGGTTTGTAAAAGTGTCAAGATCGTCACATCACACATGATCTGAAAAAGGTGTGAAGTGGTTCTTTACGAGTGTCTCAAAACCTCAGCGCAGAGGTATATAAAGCTCATTTAATTGACAAACATCCCCACATCACATCCCAAAATTGCCACCCTTCTTTTCAGGGATTAAATGCACCTCAGACTTTCTTCAGAATGAATTTTGTGTATTTAAAAAAGTAGATATTTTCTCCCAAAACATTTTGAGTTAGCCTGAAGGTACACTTACTGTCTCTTGGGTTCTGTGCCTTGTATATATGTGTTCAAATGATTTATTGCCTGAATAAAACTGCACTTCAATACTGAGAGTCTACTTAAGGTAAGAGCCCCTGTCACAACAACATGGTGACTTTCCCTCTATATACCAGATCTCCGCTGTCCTGTGTTCCTGGTTCCATAGCTCAGACTCTAAGTCATCACCCCCAGCGAAAGATCTCAGAGAGCAAAGTGTCCATCCGGTTGGTGACTGTCTTTAATTCTGTGATGAAACATCATGACCAAAGCAACTTGAGGTGGAAAATGTTTATTTGGCTTACACTTCCATATCATACTCATCACCGAAGGAAGTCAGGACAGGAACTCAAACAAGGTAGGAACCTGGAGTCAGGAACTGAAGCAGAGACCATAGAGGAGCCCTGATTACTAGCTTGACCATAGGGCTTTCTCAATCTGCTGTTTTATAGAACCCAGGATTGCCAGCCTAGGGATGGCACCACACGCAATGGGCTGGATCCTCCCCCATCAATCACTAATTAAGAAAATGCCCATAGGCTTGCCTACAGCTTGATCTTATGGAGGCATTTTCTCTTCCTGATAACTGTAGCTGTGCCAAGTTGACATAAAATTAGCCAGAACACTGTTCTTTTAAATTCTCTCAACAATTCAGATTGTCGTAAAAATTTTAAATAATATTTTTCATTCTTTGAAATTTTTATACATGATTTTTTTTCTATCCCATTCTCCCTCAACTCCTTAAAGAGCCACCTGATTGACTCAACTTCGTGTTCTTTCACTTTCTTTAAACCCATGAGTTCAGTTTGGGTTGGTCAACTACTCTTGGGTGTAGTAGCTACTCCAGGGTATGTCAGCCCCCTTACTGCCATGAATGAATTTCTAAATACCTCTGTAGTTCCTGTGTATATAAATATTAGGACTTCAGTTTTGACTGTTATGAAATTTAAATGTGCAAAGTCTATGATGTTACCAGTCACATGATTAGCATCGTGTGGATTTGATTGAAGTTCATGTCTTTCTGTCCCTACCTCTTCAATTTCCCTGGATCACACAAGCTTAGAAGTCCATAATCTCTCAGTTAGAAGGACTGTCCACATCTCAAATTCATGGACACTCTTGATAAGCCACACCCATGGCTCTGTGCACCTGTTTTGAGTACACCGAATTGTAGAAGAAGACCGCTGCTTTGTTTCCCAGATGTCCAGACCCAAAAAAATCACACAGAAACTGTATTAATTACAACATTATTCAGGCTATTAGCTCAGGCTTCTTACTAATTAACTCTTACATATTAAATGAACCCATTTCTTTGATCGGTGTATTTCCATGAGGCTCTGGGTTACCAGGTAAGGTTCTAGTGTCTGTCTCCTTTGGCAGCTACATGACATCTCCTTGACTCCACCTACTCTCTCTATATATCTCTGCTCAAATTTTTTACCTGGCTTTACTCTGTCATTGGCTGAAACAGTTTTATTCATTAATCAATGGTAATAAAACATTTATAACATACAGAGGGGAATCTCACGCCACCAAATTTATTTTATTTTATGAACTTTGAATTTACAAAGTATGCTATTCCTGAATTCCCCTCCCTTCAATATTTCTATCTTTGTCTCTCTTCTGTTACTCATTCTACAAATCCAAGTGGGTTTCTCCAATATTTTCTGCTCCTTCTCAAACTATACTTGCAGGATAGAACAATAACAGTAAAAACCAAGCAAACAACCAAACCAAAAAAAAAATATCTAGCTACAAACTACAAATAGCAAGCAATGTTCTTTCCCTACATATTCCCACCTCTTCCTTTCTCTCTGCTTAAAAGATTACCCTACATGCTTATTTTTAAAGAAATGAAATTATTGGATTTCAGTTTCCACAGGATCTGTTTTTTCATATAAATGTATATTAGTTTATTTGTATGTCATTTAAAATCCATATAATTTTACTATCATTGATTACTATGTATGTCAAAATGTAGTAAATAATACAGTCATTTAACTGTATGGAAGTTCAGTTTTTAGCAATACACAGACAAGTACATAGGAACACATACATATGCACACCTACAAACATACACAAATACAGGTCAATTATGAATGTCATTTATAGGTTATACCTCAGATTCTGCTGTTTGTTAATTATTCTCTAAAAATAATGATAAGAAGGAAAATGATTGCAAATGTGCATCATTGAAGCTCTTTATATGCCTTTCTGTTTTTAGCTACTTATTTCATTGCTTGGTGCTCCCACACTCCTGATGTGCAAGAGAAATTCCCAAGCCAACAATGAGTCTCACTATCTCAGCACATTTGCAGGTTAGTGGCATGGTTTAGTAGAAAAAGGTGCTTGGTGCCAAGTCTGATGACCTGAGTACAATCATCAGAGAACATTGATAGAAGGAGACAGCTGGTTCTTGCATGCTATTCTCAGACTTTCACACGTGTATGTCATTCTCTCATTCTCTCTCTCTCTCTCTCTCTCTCTCTCTCTCTCTCTCTCTCTCTCTCAACACACACACACACACACACACACACACATTCCAAATCAAATCTAAAAATAGTATAAATTCCTGCGAACGGAGAGTAAACTTTGATTGTTTTTTCCAAAGGGTCTTGTACTTTCTCATCTCCCTTTCACTGGGACACAGTCATGGAAACTTGAAAAAAAAAAAAAAACAACACAAAATCTTCAGAAAGACTGGAAGTGCTGGGTCTTGTGCATTGCTTTACATTCTGATTTACAGGAAAGGAAACGAAATGGGGGAAATAAGACAACCTGATCTAGCCCTTTCAGCGCATGCAAAGGCAAAGAGGATTACCACCAGCTCATCATGCACTGCTCTGAGCCTTCCATAGCAGAGACTCGCCAGGCCTGAGTCACACTGGGAACAAATGCACTATCCTTATCTCTCTGCATGGGACTTTTCCTAGAAAAAAAAAAAAAAGGTGAAGTCCTTTTTTTCCCCCTTAAGACTCACTTTCTATGTGTTTTTATTCTCTTCTGTCATTTTTAGACTCCTTTTGGAATAGCGATTATAGAGTCTTTCCCCAAAATGTAGTAAGATAACAGAGTTCTCCCAAGGCATGTGAGTCCTGTATGCCTAATCCCTTCTGCCTCTTTGAGGATTACTTTATAAATGTTGTCCTGAGGAAGATGAGCTTGGAATGATGTCAGCAGCATGGAGGCTAAAACAGTTATAAGCCCAGGCTCCTTTAGAAATGGACAGGAAAATCAGTCAACTCTATGCTACAGACTGTCAAAGGTTTATAGCAACCAAGCCCAAACAACAAAAATAAAGCAAACTTTAAAATGCTATAAAGGTCTGTGAAGACATATTTCATCCCAAACCCTACCTTTCCTCATTCTCTTGATGAAGAAAAAAAAAAAAGCACTCTTTTCTGTGTCCAGCCGGTAAGCTTGAGGGGTGAAGGTCGGAATTTGGTTGTCCATTGGAGGGTTGCTGTGTTTGAAATGCTTTGAACTGAATCCTGATGTAAGGTTTTTCTCATGAAGGCCATAAAGGACAAGTAAGCTAGCCTTGACTGATAGAAAGACCTAACAGTGCAGACTCATGTGGTATGAAGCAAAGATCAGCAGGATGGAAAAAGGAGGAGAAGGAAGAGAGAAGGGGAAAAGAGAGGAGAGGAGAGGAGAGGAGAGGAGAGGAGAGGAGAGGAGAGGAGAGGAGAGGAGAGGAGAGGAGAGAGGAGAGAGCTGCAATCATGGTTTAAACATTAAACAGTTATTACACACGTAACTGTATACTACATATAGGCAAGAGGTTAGTGAGAAACTCGAGTTTGACCCCCACACTCATACAGTAAGCTAAGCACCTGAACTCACACCCACAGAATGCTCACCCAGCAGAACCAAAACACACCTTCTTCTCAAATATGTGTGAGGTGGTCTCCAGAGCAGACCCTTTATTAATTTGACTATGAAATAATTGTTTTATACTGAACACATAATCTGAAAGAAATTAAAACAATAATTGATCAACAAAGAAAAATTTGTGGTACAGGACCTCAAATTGGTTCTCAAAAGGGTTTGAATTGAGATTATTTCATATTTTGGATTTAGGGCTATATGATTTCATACATATAATATTCAAGGTGATGTGGGATCAGTCCTTGTTACCAGTGAGGGTTTACCAAGGCAACACTAATAAATGTGTCATCAGGCATTCTGGGTTGGCACATCTGAAATTCCAGCACTTAGGAGATTAATCAAGACCATTATTACAACTTCTACATCAGCATGGACAATAGTGTAGCTTTCTGTCGAAGATGAAAAAGAAAAAGAAGAATAGGAGGAAGAAGAATTAAAAATATTACCACCATCACAATAGAATATTCAAACAAGTGAAAACCAAAAAATAAAAATAATAGTCTTGTTCTCCTTAGAATGCAGAGACTGGAAATGTCTTCTGACTTCCAGGCTGGTCATCTCAGATCCAGAGTGTTCATATACACAGAGTAGAAGCCAAACCCCAGACCAACTTATTTCTGCACCTGGAGTCCATGTTCTTGCACCCCTGGGCATATTAAGTAGGCTAATCTGACTACACTCTGAGTTTTTAAAAACGAATTTATATCTTTTGATGGGCTAAAAGAGGTTCCTAATGATTAGATTATATATCAGGATTCAACTCAATAAGATAAAAACGTAGCTAATACAAAATATTTGTTTTTTAATTAATGTAAAAATATACTAGATAAAGGACAAATGATTCTCTGTTTATTTACTAAGTGGCAACATGTGATGCGTGCAGCCTTCAGAACTATGTGACTGCTCCTCTAAGGGTTAAAGCTGCTGAGCTGAGTGCCCCTCACCCCAAGACGTCAGTCCTTGCCTGCTCTTGTGATTAGAGAGCAGTGTGTCTCTGTGCAGACTTTCATCTCAGCACTGATTTTCAAAGGTGGCCAACAATGGAACAATTCATGTTTGTGATCTGAAGATGTCCACGGAAGAGACTGAGGAAGAAAGTACAAAAGAGTCACGTGAATTTAAAACACCAGCCAAGAGCGGAGGAACGTGTTGGCAGGATACCTGCGGCGAGATGTGAGATTCATCTGGCTAAGGAAAGTCAAGATCAGAATCTCATCAGGCTGGAAAATACTAATGAGAGATCCCCAATTACTGAAAAACCTTCTCAGTTACAGCATCCTGTTTATTAATTCTGACTCACTTGCTATATTATTGGAGTACACTTGAATCACAGGGAAACGTGAAGCACAAAGACCCAAACAAGCAAAATGGCCAGAAATGGTCCATTGAACAACCCACCTAGGGCTTGACAGAAAATAGAGCAAATGTCAGGAATGCTACCCACTCCTGTTTATTTTACAGTTTTTTTTTATATCCAAATCTTTTATTATTATTTGCGTAGTTTTAAAAGTACCTTGGAACTTGCAGAAGAGAATGGTGTTCAGAGCCCCTACAGAGGTGTTATCTGTAATGCGACATAACAGTATTTGACTGCCTTTTCATTTTTGTGTGTTTTCAGCAGGTGTCTTCATATGTGCTTACTACATCCCATGAAAACTGGGGCAAGGGTTCAGGGGTCCTGACTGCAGTGGAGCAAAGTGGTCCATGAACACAGTCAGGGCAGATATGGCACCTGGACCCTTGCCCCCAGCCTTTCCTTGGGTGCACAGGGAAGAATGGCTCCTGCTGATGAGTCTTGCCAGCTCCCGATTTTACAATTGTGCATTATTTAGTAGGAGCTGGTGGAGTTCAAGCTCCTGTCTATTGATTTCTCAGCTCTATTGCTTCCTCCAACTCCAGTCTGCAACCCCCGACTGTGAAGACTTGCCAAACGTCTTCATATTCTCTTCCAAGGACCAAGTGGGATCCTCTCAGAAGCAGTAGATATCAATATTTTATAATTATAGTTTTGTCATAAAACTGAGCCTACACACAGTTTTTGGCCTCTGTATTTTGTTTGGTGGCATTTGATAAAGGACTTGAGGCAGGCTGACTTTTCTTTTTCTTTTTTTAAGGAGAAGGGAACCATGATTTCAAAGTACCAGGGAATGTATTCAAGGCAGGTAGGGATATATTGATCTTCAATTTCTTTAATTTCTTCCATCTCTATTCAGTTGTCAATTATTTCACCTCTTTGTGTACTTTCCTTGAGAGATGATTGCTTATTTGTTTAAGAAACAATTATTTGTGAAAGACAAGTCTTTGGAGAATGTGTTTGGAATGTGTTTCTTCCCTCCTAGATTGTCAATTCTGGTTAACACTCTTACCCCACTTGCTTTGCTGGTTGGAATAACAGTTTCATGAGTTTAGTGTCTCTGAACTGTGGGAATTACTTTTCTTGTATGTTTAGATATTTTGTATGAAGTTGGCTTTGGGAAAATCTAGAACGTCCAGAAATTTCAGAGCCTTTGTGGTTAGTGGACCTGTGTGCTGCAAGGTCACTACGGTGTCTCACGTGGGGTGGTGAGGAGCATCTCTCGGGTGCAGTGTGCAGCCTTTCTCCACTCTTACTAAAGACAACATCTTCTAAGAGCACAGCCGGGGAAGTGACTTAGGTACAGTCAGGAAAAGCAAGAGCCACACCAGCACTGACTGTATTCTGACATAGCCCCGCCCCCTACAGTCACAGCTTCTCTCAGGAGACTGACAGACTACCTCACAGATGACGACTTCCTCCCTGTCAGTCACAGCCTCCCTCCCTGTCAATCACAGCCTCCCTGACCATCAGTCACCACCTCCCTCCCTGTCAATCACAGCTTCCCTACCTGTCAGTCACAGCCTCCCTACCTGTCAATTACAGCCTCCCTCCCTATAAGTCACCACCTCCCTCCCTGTCAATCACAGCCTCCCTACCTGTCAGTCACAGCCTCCCTACCTGTCAATTACAGCCTCCCTCCCTATCAGTCACCACCTCCCTCCCTGTCAATCACAGCCTCCCTCACTGTCAACCACAGCTCCCCTTCCTATCTTATCTTTCCCTCTTTTAACTTGTTCCCTCATAGCCCTTAGAGACCAATGCTGCTTTCTACATCTCTACAACCTTAGGAACTCTCACGTACTCTGAATGGAATGTTAACAAAAGTTAGCAGTATGTTATCTTTGAGGCTTGGGGTTCTATTTCCTGAAGATAATTCTTTGGTGATCGGCTGTTACCAAGAGTCCTTGTGTGGTATTCCACAGCCTCAGCATGCCATGGTGAACATAAATTACACTAGATCTAATTTCAACCTTGTTATCCTCGGTCAAGTTGCTATAAATGTTTGTTTACAAAGCTTGTGTAAACACACCTTCATTTCTTTATGATGATGGATGCCCAGGAGTTTAACTGTGGTGGCTGATGGCTGGGCTGATTTTAACAATCCGCCAGATTGAGTTGGACATGGTGGTATGTACATGTAACCCTAGCACTCAAAGACATAGGCGAGAGGTTCAGGAGTTCAAAGTCAGCTTCTGCCACTTAGTCAGTTGACCTCATCTGGGCTACATGAGGCCTATTTCAAGAAAATCAAGACAGAAACTCCAAAATGATATTTTAAATTTCTTTCAATATTTAAGTGGCTAACGGGTCATCTATTTCTTCTCCATCAGTTTCACAGCTTTGTAGATTTTACAGAGCTGACGTAATTCCTGTTATTTTCGCAAGCACCAGGCTGTGGTCTCTCTTATCAGTTAATAGCTACGGGCTGCCCTCAGCTTTAATCTTGCCACTCTCATCATTGTTACTGACCTCATTGGTGACTTCAGAATAATCAGGGGCTTTGTTTTTTTTTGTTTTTGTTTTTGTTTTTGTTTTGTTGTATTCCTTGCTACCTTGGGGCCCAATGACTTCTGCCTCTATCTTCATTATCCATTCTCCTGCTGGCTTTGAGATCATTCCCGTCTCTTGTGTTCTAGTTTTTAGGTGCAGTGAGCCTGTGTGTGCATATGCACTGTCGTCCGTCGTTCTGTGCACTGTAGTCACTTCATCTCCCATGGGAAGGGTGAAAAGTGGCACACCAGTTTGGATTTCCATGTCTTGTCCAGGTTCTGCGGCCACACCCAGGGTGTAAGCTGCAGTGTCCCTTAAAGCTCAGTGACTGTCACTCCATCCCTGAAGGTGACAGGTGTTAAAGGCAGGACTAGAAAGAAGCTGTGGAGTCCTGAGCTAAGAGCCCTCATGGATGTGAGAAGATACAGGAGAGAGCCTCCCTGTCGCTGTGTCGGGATGCAGGAAAATGGCCCTGTGTAGATCAGAGCAAGGGTCCTCACTAGGCATCTGGCTGTGCTGTCACCCCGAGCTTACACTTTCGGCTCCCAGATTTGGGGGGGTCAGTTCTATCACTCTAGAGTGTTTTATTATAGCACCTCAAGTGAACTCTGCACTTCCTACTGGGCCAGTGGGTTTTGAGGTGAGTGACACTTCAGGAGATGAAACATCTCAGTGTGGGTTGGTGGAAACAGGAGGTTTGCCAGAAAGATTTCTCTCAACTAAGAGGGACCTGATGGTGGTCAGAAATCACCACAGGCTTCTGATACACCTTACTGGGTTGTCTGGGACATGGAAATTTCATAGTTCTTAGGTTTCCAGGGTCCCTTGCTCTCTTCCACTTTCTAGAGACTTCTAACTCCTGTTCCTGCAGGTCAGGGCAGTTGATGATAAAGAGGGAACCAGCACGGCTGGCTACTTCCATATCCTGTCTTGAGAACTTTGAATTCTGAGCTCCTTTCAGGTCTGGACTCCAAGAGAGTGAAATGAAGATCTAAGAATGGATTCTGCCCAAGTTCAGCCTGCTTAAGCAATGAGTTTAGCAGGGTCCAGCGAGTTTATCAGTCTTAATTATAGGATTGAAAGTAAATCAAGCTGTATAAAATCTACAAATCCCATCCCAGAAGTAGGGGTGACTGGGAAAAACCTGGGGCCTGCCCCACTGTCAGACAGTTCTACTGAAGTCTCCCTGACCCTCGCATTCCATGGCCAGCATTACCTTGAGGAGGACCCTTACAAGGTTTGTGAGTCTCCCGAGTCTCTTGATTCATCCCCTCTATCCACAGGTAACTTTTCCAGTCCCAAGCAAACAGCTAAACACTACCTCATCATTAACTCCCCTCTGATGTTTTCTTAAGTTTCATTAATACAAGATTTTGATATATTAAGATGTAGTTTAGGATCCTTTATCATATTGTAATATTCTCTGTGCTAATATAGACATTGAAAAACTATAATTTTCATTTGAACACATACTTTTGCCATGACTTATCAGTTACACTTTTCTGCTTTTTCCTCCCCGTTTCACTTTTAAATTCTTAGAGACATTTATCTGGAAATATTTCCCTATTACAAAGCAGTTTAGATTGACTTTTGGATGCATGAGAATTGAGGGGAGCTTGTAAATTACACGTATCCTTTTGGGTGTGTTCTAAGTATTACACAATGAATTAAAGGTTTTCCCTTTAAGAGGGTGGTACTCTCTGCTGGAGGAGTTAATTGGCACTTTGCATATTTAAATCTATTCTCTAGTTTCCTTCTGTTTGTCTATTGCAGACTTTATGTGCTAAGCCTGATGTGTGATGGGTGTTAGTCTGTGATGGGGTCTAGTGCATGATGGGGGCTTGACTGTGATTGAAAATGGTCTCTAATGAGGGCTGTTTTATGGTGGTGTCTGATCAGTGATTAGTGGCTGGTCTATGATGAGGGCTGGTCTATGATGCAGGCTTGACCATGATTGGAGATGGTCTGTGATGGGGGGCTGGTCTGTGATGGGGGCTGGTCTGTGATGGGGCTGGTCTGTGATTGGAGATGATCTGTGCCGAGGTCTATGATGGGGGCTCAGCCATGACAGAGGCTTGTCTGTGATGTTGAGGCTCAGATTTTGACAGAATTATTTACTTGGGAATACTCTAGCAACCTAGAGTTACACAAGTCCCCTTTCCACTTTGGAAGACTGAGAACTGTTGTGCAGTTCCTAGCTGTTCTGTCTGGTGTGCCTTTTTCTGTGATGTTTGCCTTTTTTACTTTAGCCCTTATTTTCATGTCTGAGAATAGCGTGGGTGTGCCTGCTATTCTCTGCTCTGGCATTGATTACTCCATCCTTTTATTTCTAACATTAAAACAAACTGTACTTTTAGAAGTACACTGACTCTCCATTAATTGAATTTCTAAGAATCAGAGGAGAAACCACTTCTGTTGCCATGACTTTCCCTTTAAAAGGAGGTCAGCACAATTATCCTATGTCCACTGCCACAGTGGCTTTAATGTTTGTGTTTTAACTTGTTTTATTTTTTCATGCAACCTCATTTTTCTTCTAAGTTTACTATTTTTACCATATTGCAATCTGCTATTTTTCTTTTCTTTATTTGTTTATTTAATTGTGTTGCATTCATCCAATTTGTTAATGTCTGTTTTTCTATCTTTCTGTTTTTCTATCTTTCTGTTTTTCTATCTGTCTGGTTCCCTCGCCATGTCAGCAGTCTGGAGGCCCAAGGCATGAGACTGCGATACGTTCAGACCCAGCCTGAGATATATAATAAATTACAGGTCATCTTGGTCTTCATAAAAGGAAGAAAGAAAGGGGGGAGCTAAACAAGAAACCTCACTAGCAACTACTATCATTCTAAGATTTTCTACATTTTATTTCACAGCTCCTCATCCGACTCCAGCCACTATCTCTTAAAGGAATAGATGTCCTAGTTTTCCATCCATTGCTCCTCTTGTTCATCTTAGATTTGAAACATACTTTAACATTTATTTGTCCAGGCTTCACTGCCATGGAACAGTTTAAATTTGATTGCGACGTTGAGCCCTCATCCCCATTCACAACTCTCTGTCGTCATGTTAAATCTCAGTTCAAGTCCACCTGTGGTTCGTTTACTCTCATTTCCTTTCCAATTAACACGGAAGAACTGGAATCAATGGTTTAAGACTTTAGAGATACTACTTAACACCATATGGAGGGTCAATGTCTCTCGACTATAGATGCAGAAAGTGAAGTATAGACGGTCTCTTTAGCTCCAGATCACCCTGGCTGATGAGTTCAGGCTCAGGAAATCTAGCTTCAGGGTCCACTTCTTAATCACTAAATGTCACTGCCTCTAATTCATATTGAAATATGTTTTGGTGTGCTGTGCATGCATTGTGATTGGTCTGTGTATGAGTGTGTGCGTGTGTTCGAGTGTGTGCACCTGTCTAGTGTATGTGTCTGTATATGTGTGCATGCACTTGAGTGTCTTCCTCTCACTAGCATGATCCCTACAGTGTAATAACGTCTTCTAATGGTATTTTCCTTTGGAGCTCTCTGTGCTGTGCTTGCTGCCTTTGAAATTCTTGAGCAGATTATGGAGGTGTCACATGCACCACGGTGAATCCTGGTAGAGTCAAGCTGAGCTTTCATCCTTCCTGAGGGGCTTTTGGCAGAGGACAGAATTCACGAAGGGCAGCCTTCTTAATTTACTACTCTCTGATTCCACTTTATGGTCTCCTGCTTTTAAAAAAAGATAAATGCTGCCCAGAAAGTCTCACCATTATTAGTGCTAGGATCCCTTGAAGTACCCCTGCTCTGAGCAATCTTTTCTATGCTTTAATACTATCAAAATAATCCTTGTTAATTCCTTCTTCCTCTCGTGTGTCAGGTGTGGTCTTTTATTAAAGCACTTTCTAAATATTGATAAACTGGCTAACATATTTTATATCTAATTATTTGATGACTCTTCACTGATTCCATCCCATTGTGGTTCAAAGTTATCCTTCTGTGGCAGGTGCTATGGATCACCACCTTCCCTGTACCCAGTGGCTTTGTCAGTCCAGGGAATATCTCTTTGCGGTCCTTGAGCATCCTCCAGCATGTCTGTAAGAATTTCATGAAGTTCCATTGTTCCATCTCTCTCCTAAGAAGAGGCTTTCATTTTGGGAAGGGCATGCTCTTGTCATTATTTATTATTTTATAGATGGCAAGCTTCTCTGGGTATTTTTTATTGTAGATATCTTCTTAGAGAGAACCTTGGACCTACTGTACAATTGACAAGTTCCTGACATAAGAAGGGTTTCTGGCCACATTGAGAATACAACATTGTGAAGACTGCATTGACCCACCCAATGCAGAATGCTCAAGACTCTTGGGCTGAGGAGATGCAGATTGCTGCATTTGGGTTGAAAATAGAAATTTTTCAGGCATTTTCCTCCGTCTTTATAGTCTCCTTTCTAAGTCTTTGCATATATTCTATTAAAATCAGTATGTGTATTTATCCAGATACTAAAAAATGATGGTGTGTGTGAAATAAACACACAAATTTCTCTCAACTTATGACAGCTTTCATCATAGGAAACCCTGTGTAAGTGGAAAATAATCTTCAGCCAAACATGTGCTGGGTTGCATGCCCTGCCTAGCATCATGTGACTCAGCCTGACTTTGTCAAACACTCTGAGGACACAGCCATGAGCCTGCAGCTGTGCATCCCAAGCCTGTGAAACACCTTGTATTATTGGCCCAGAGAAAAATCAACATTTGAAATCTAGAGCTTAGTGTCAAAGGCTTGGTTTCTGCTGAGCACAGTTGCCTTTGGACCATCACAAAGGCGTGAGGCCATCTATTGAACCCTGTGTGTTGGGGCATCCATACTCTGAGCAAAGAACAGCAAACACACACCTTTGTACTCATGGAACTTCAGGCTCTTGTTGCTAGCAGCTAGAAAGCAGCCGAAAGAATAAAATTTGCCCCCCACCCCGTGACCATGGCATGGATGCTGCTTTAGCAGAAGATGGGAATTAAACTAGTCCTGGCACAGAAGATAGGGTAGAAATTCGAAGGTAAATAATAGCTGAACTCTATCTGCAGCATAAGGGCAATATATTCAAAGTTCTCAGCCATAGAGCCTGCCCCATCCACAAGAGGCTACAAAGAGATCTCCCTGACCTGAAGAAGAGGAGACATAAATAAAACACAAAAGAGTTCAAATCTACCAAGGGAAAAATGGGCAAATACACAAAGGCCAAGTACTCTGAAGCTAAGAAGATCAGATCGTTGTGCCCTGAATTGTGGCCTCTCTAGGTTTATTTATTAAAGATAAGGTCTCAATGCCACACTGTCTGGAGCTAGAGCTTTTAAAGAGATATGCCAAAATCGGATTGGTGAACACCCTAGTCTTATATTCTGTCAGCTTTTCCTAGGGAGATGTGAACAGACTTCTGCAGAAAGAGTGTCATTATCAGACCAAAGAAAAGTCTCTATTCAAGTCTAGCTCGGAGAGGGGTCGGCATGGGCAACTTACAGATCACTAAATCAAAGGTTCTCTCGCCCAGCACCTGTTAACCGTCTATACACCCTGGAAAAGGTGTGGCCTCATTAGCATCAAATGTTAACAAGCCTTCTCCACTTTTGTGGGCTTTCTAGCTGGCAATCACAACTTCTGAGAATTCAAGTGTGGCAATGACCAAGCCAAACCTGGAGGACAATGTTCTAGAACATTTGGTCTGATAGAAGTCATTATAAAAATGAAAAATAAGGTCCCATGTGGAGGCATAAGGAAGGTCCATACTCAGCAGCGACTCATGGAGGCAACAGTCTTCCAGCAGCCAAGTAAAGCCTAAGGAGAAAGAACTGTGGAAACACCTTGGCTTTTCATTCGTCAGAACTCTGAGCAACACATCTCTGCTCTGTAAGTTCCTCAGTCTCTCACCTGCTGTTCAGTGGCAAAAAAAAAAAAAAAAAACAAACTAATACATCCCCTTTCTAATCTATTGTTACATACACAAAAACATGGTAGATTGAAGAAAAATGTAAACAACGACTGCTCTTTCATTCCCATCCGCCTAGACCCAAATAATCACACAGATACTATATTAATTATAACATTGCTTGGCCAATAGATTAGGCATATTCCTGGCTAGCTCTTATATATTAAATAAACCAATTTCCATGCACCGCCGTGGGCTGTGGCTAACCGGTAAGGTTTTTCGGTATCTTTGTCCTTTGGCAGCTACATGGCATTTCTCTGGCTCTGCCTACTCTCTCTATATCTCTGTTTAGATTTCCTGCCTGGCTTTACTCTGTTAAGCCATTGGCCGAAACAGCTTCTTAATTAACCAATGTTAATAAAACGTAGTCCCAGCATACAGAGGGGAATCCCATATCGAAGCAGTTACAGTGCACGTCAGAAGAGTAAAAAGCTAGAGGTGGTGAGATAAGTGTCTAATGGGGAGAAAACTTGTGGTGGCAGAAGGAGGAAGGGGCTGATGGGGCATCCCGGAGGCCACTTCATGTTGCACACATTCAGAGCAGTCACTGGCTCAAAGTCGCCCACTGTGCAGACTCGTGTCTGGGATGATGAGACTAGAGGTGTAGATGGGATCTGGCCAAGTGAAGGCATGAAGCTGCTGCAAGTGGACAGGCTTGCAGGGAGAAGCCTGTGAAGATGCTGAAGCTGCAAGCCAGATTCTGCAGAGCAAGGCTGGAAAAACATGGCCGTGGTGACAGATGGAGTGTGTGATGGGCACTGGCCTCAGGAAAGACAAACGGAAGTGTGCACTACGAAGACTTTTCTTTTTTTCTGACAGGTTCTAATTTCTTTTCTGTTGACTTTTGTTGCTGTGAGGAAACTAGCTGACTTTGTGAATCTTCACAATGGGTTCTCATTACATACACAAATACTAAAGGCTTCTGTTTGTACTACTGTTGAGTAAACAGCAAGATAAACATGAAAATATGTGTTATTTCCTCCCTGGGTACTAAATAAATAAAATTGACTGAGAATACAGAATCTTTAACTGGGAATGTTTCTCAGTGATATAGTACCAGCAGCCATGAGCCCCTGGGGTTGGCCGAAAATTATAATTATGTGTAAGTGTGTATGTAGCGGTGGAAGTATGTGTGTGTGTGTGTGTGTGTGTGTGTACAGTCTACTGAGGATTTACATTCCAAGCATGCTAATTTTTACCAAATTATATTTTATTTAATAGGAAGCAATTATTTTACCAGGACATATTTTGTTTTATAGACACAACCTTTGAATATTTCCACAATCAATGTAGAACAAGATACTTGCCTTTATAAAATCAAGTTTCACATAAAACTGAAATAAAATGAATATACAGAGGAGCCTAGGCCACACTGTTTATGTAACTCAGGGGAAGCTCGCTGACCTGTGATTTCTTCTCCAGTTCCTTAAAACCAGAAGAAAACCACAGCCACCCCACAAACCCTTGTTTCCAACAAATGACAGGAAGCTTATTACTAGTCAGAAGACTGTGACTTAAGATGACTTTGTTTCTCCAACACCTCTTAGTGTGCACAGTGACAAAACTCAAGGGATTAATTTCATAGCTTGTAGAGTAGTGAATTTTTTTATCATAAATGTACTGAGATGTATTTTTACAATAATGTAACTTTCTCTTGTGTCACTGTAGGCTTTCCTTGGGCAGGCACAGGCGCTGTCTTTGCCCTGAGGAGACACCTCATTCCCACAGATTCAACCCACACAACTGATTGGCCTTGTCAGTTTATGTCTTGCTTTCCAAACTGTTTGTTTTAAGGCAAAATAAATAAATAAACCTTATTTGTCACAATTGTAGAACCTCTCGGTCTGTAAATGCTGAGGAAGCGGCAAAGGTATGAAACAGCTTTTGTGGCTTTTCTTTTTAAATAAAGGAACAAAAACTGGGTTCTGCTTATATAACTTGCAGTCTTTTAAAAATCAGAATATCTTGATTAGAAAAGTCACATAATTTAAAGATGTTTGCCATTTTATGTATGAGAATCTTTCACATATTCCTAAGAGCCCAAAGTTCCTCTATTTGATTTCATAAGATTCAGGCAGATTTAATATTTTAAAATGCTGTGAACTTTCTGAATTCATACACACCCGTGAGACTGTTTTGTAACATGAATTGGAAGTGAAAGAACACTCAGCAAATCCAGCCCAACATCTGCATCTCTAAAGCTTACCCTCCCTTTTAGTTTGTCCTACTTCAGCTACTGAAACCAGTACTGTAAATTGCATACATAGCTGAATGAATGAACTGGGTTTGGAATGAGGGAGGAGTTGGAAGATGGTGGTAGGGATTGAACATCATCAATCATCAAGTTCATTGCATACGAACTTCATAAATAAGTAAATAAAATACATTTGACACATCTAGATTCATTTCTACATTGAAGGCTGACTTCACCATCAGCTTGGGAAATAGCAGAGGAGGCAGATGAGTGGAATATTCTGACCACAAAGTCATACCCAAAGAGGATGGAGACTCCTCCCCTAATGACTTTAAAAGCTCATAGAGAACACACTGAGTTTGATTCAAGTTTTCCCTCGTTTCCTGAGCGAGTAAGGAGACCCTACTGCAAGTCTGCATTAGAACAGGTCTCAGTGTGGCTGTGAATTGTATTTAAAAAACAAAACCACACTGTTTTTTTCAGAGGTCTGGATTTCCTAAAATTCACTCTCATTCAGGGCAGCAACCGCACCTGAGTCTGCTAAGATTCAGGTACTACCCTGTGAGTCCTCCCAACACAGGAGTTTGGAGTTCGAGGAAGCATGTTTAGTTCAGGCAATATCGTGCCTGTCACCTGTCCCTTGCTGTGTACATATTATATACAGCACATGCTGAGTTTGCTCTAAGATAGCCACTAATCACAATGACTTGGTGAAACATTTTAGTGCCTCCCCAATAAATATTCAACTGTTTTAGAAGAGTAAGAATAAACACATCACAACAAACAGCTAGGCAGGTTGACACTTGGCTTGCACAATAAGTATAAATTTTAAACACAGATCTTAGGATCCATTTGACAGGCAGAACAAATGCGACTTGCTGTTTGTTTTCTAGTTAGAAGATATGTTAAACCTGCCATGTATAAAACTCCCAAGATCAGTGACACCTTTGTTCCCAGATTCCTTGCTGTGGAACCCACATTTTCAGCCTATTTCTGCAAACAACGCTATGGGTCTTTAGGTTATGGTCCAAAGGGTAATCTAAGCATCTTCGTAAGACAAGATGAAAGATGAGAAAATTTTCTTTCTATTCCACGAAGATCTTACTACTATCACTGGAATTCATCAGGTCTCGGTTACTTTGTATCTGCTTAAATAAGACTCTAAAGCTATTAACAGCTTGTGGGATTTCTTGTGGAGACATGTGATATTCTGTTGTCTATGAAGTGAAAAACAAGTGCAATGCCACAAGATGTACACAAAGAGAAAAACTGAAAATAACTCAAAAGAGCAAGCCTGCTTTTGCAGTTTCCATTCTGGACAATTTACTGACCTCCTACAATGTATAGAGAACCTAGAACAGCCTTCCATCACCACACGATGATATCCTTGGGTTTGCAATGTGTATATTTATGCATATTTCTCATTACCTGGATAGACTGTTGAATAATTTGAAATTCTCTACTAGCCTTCTAAAGCTGAGATCCTGATCAGGTGTTAGAGGTATTTTTTTTTTTATTTTTTTTTCTCATTTATTTATTTATTTATTTATTTATTTATTTATTTATTTTCTTTCTTTCTTTATTTATTTATTAAATATTTCAGTCTCTTCCCCACCTCC
>NW_026067909.1:24397382-24404913 GCF_014885135.2 Alexandromys fortis | reverse complement strand
CCCCCTCCCTCTTCAGCCCAAAGAGCAATCAGGGCTCTCCGTCCCGTGGGAAGTCCGAGGAAAACCCTCCTCCATCCAGGTCTCGTAAGGTGAGCATCCAAACTGCCTAGGCTCCCACAAAGCCACTACATGCAGTAGGATCAAAGACCCATTGCCACTGTTCTTGATGTCTTAGTAGTCCTCATTGTCCGCTATGTTCAGTGAGACCGGTTTTAACCCAGGCTTTTTCAGACCCAGGTCAGCTGGCCTTGGTGGAAAATCACTAATGGATCTTGTAAAATATGCAACCTGTCATGGTATTTATGGAACTCCAAGCTCCTCCAGCTAAATATATACATATCCCTCCACCACTCTGTGCAGCACTGAGCACTGAAGTGTGGAAGCACTTTATGCTGTTTAGCACTTTATACTTTCAAAATCCTTCCTAATCACTTTATTATTTATATCCAAGCAAGCCTGAGCATATTAAGATATAACTCTCTTCCACCTTCTGCTAATCCATTAAAGCCAGTGCCTATAAGACAGTATTTATTGGATCCAAACTAAATTCCTCTCCTAGCACCTATTTCAATGATAAAGCTCCACTCTGAAGATGAACCATATATCTAGGCAGAGAGTAGCTGCCCTCTGACCTTAGGAGAAGGGTTTAGAAATTCGTGTGAGGTTTATAAATGCTGAGGTATGTCAATGCAAGCTTGAGATGTGTTGTGTTACAGCGGGGCAAGAGCTTCATGACTTGTCCACTCTTACTGGCAAGGAATGAGCAATATATCTGCCTTTCCTTTTGGAAAATGAATATTTAAGCTTGAAAATTCTAATTGTAGAATCAAGCCCATTAAGATAAGCACAACTTTATTGATGGACCCAAAGGAGGCTTCCAGTGAAATAATTCTAACTGTGAAATGCTACTGGAACTTTCTAGAGACTTTTGTTGTTTTAGTACTCACAATTGCTAAGACGTTTCCTTGGGGTTAGAAGCTTATGGGTTGGTGGATAACACAGAATTGTCTAAATGTGTTGTAAATTGATGGTTGTTTAAATGTGAAATGTCCTTCCCAGGCTTATATGCTTGAACAATGAGTTAGAAAGGTTGTGGAACTGTTTGGAATTGGAACTTACTAGAAGGGAGTCAATGGGACAGGTCTTGAGGTGTCATATCCCAACCTGCTTCTTCTTCCCTTTTAGCTTCCTGTTCATTGATGGTGCAATGTGGCAAGGGACCACATACCCTCTGTCACATACCTCATGTCATGATGGACCCTGTATCGGTTAGAACCATGTGCTGAAACAAAACTTCTTTGTTAAGTTGCCTCTTGACATTTTGCAGTGGTTATAAGAGTATTAGGTAATGCAAATGGTAAACCCTTGAGTTTTTTTTTTTTTTTTTTTTTTTTTTTTTGCTAACTGCCAGTGGACTTGGGTGAAACAGGTGATCCTTGGTAAAGTTGTTGAGATGACCCAGAGGTGGAAAGGTGCTAAGGGAAGAGAACAAATCAAGATGGATTCCAGCTGGTCTCCAGCTTAGATCTGATCCACTTGACATTCACAGTTTCTCCACTTTCCCTCTGAATTCACAGCCTAACTTCAGAATATCTTTCTGTCCTCTTTCCTTCTCCACTGCTTTTCTCTTTCCATTGAATCTGTTGATATATTCAGCTGAAGACAATTTAACATAAGTAAGATATGAATCTAGACTATAAAAATAGATACACCAGAAATCTTGTCTATGTCTTCACTACCATCATTCAGGTCAATTAAATGTAAACATCTCAGTTCTATCGGAAAGATAGACTTCCAAAGTTCAGATACAAATCCAAACATAAATGGAAAAAGAACCTTACTGTCATGTAAGTTTCCAGACATGAATGTGTGAGTCTGGAATTTTGAGAAAATACTTCTAAATCCAGTCGAGGTTGATGAATCAGAAGGATGCACTGGTATATTGAAGTGCAGCTAACAAGTGGGACAGGGAGTGCCAGGCTCATTCTAACCTTCCAGACTCAGAAGAGAAGGATGAGCTATGGGCAAAGGGGATTGTTTAGTCTTGGAAGATGAATCTGTAGGGGAAAGGGGGCTTCATACTTCATTGGCACATACTGCTCAGATGAGGAGTTCACACATTCAGAAAACCACCTAAGCTCAGAAGCACCAGAATTTACCAGATAAAAGAGGCAGCAAAAGTGAGAAGACTCCAGAATCAGAACACTCCAGACTGTAGATGAGACCGGACACAACATGAAATGGAAAATACAGAGAAGCAGACAAAAAACTTCTGACCCATCATTAAAGGAACAGTGCACCCAGGCTTGGTGGTACACATTCATAATCCTCGCACTGGAAAGGCCATGGTGAGGAGGTAGAGAGTTGGAGGGCAGCTACATAGAGAAACCATGTCTGAAAAACAAAGGAGCACAAAACAAAACAGAGGCATTAGTGCCCAAACACCCACAGAATGAAACACGGAGCAAGTGAGACTCTAACAGCCTTGATACATGACTTGTACAGTGGATACTGAAAACTGCTTAACAAATGTACATGGAAATATGTGCGAGAGAAAACTTGATTGTTTACTCTCAAAAGATTGAAAATATCGAACAACTCATTCAATATTATAGGGAAAACTGAAATGAGAAGAGGAGCTAAAATCAGGCATGGCTAAGGGAAATGTCAGAATCAAAGGGAGCCCGAGGAAAAGAGCCGGGATTGGAGGGTGGGAGGATAACACTGCTGGGCAGCCAGCAGATCACACTGAAGTCAGGGGAAAGCCAGCCAGGCGGCCTCTCAGTGTTTTCTTGCATATGGAAGCAGCCTTGAATTCAGCCTGAAGACCAGAATACACACGGAATGCGGAGAGTGAGGGGTTCACTGTATAGGTGGGTAACCCATAGTTCTGAGCTTTCGGTTGGATTTGATGACATTGGCCATAACAAATACCACTGTTAATATGAAAGAGATAGGAATCAAGATGATCTACCCATAAAGCAACACAATAAAGCACAAAAACAATCCATGGATTAGTTCTTTTTCCTTACATTTTTTTTCCACAATCGTTGTAGAAAGGAACATCTTTGCTCCAATGATGATCTAAGCAGACACATCTACACCCACAGCTATAGGGACTATGACAGAAACCCCACAGCTAAGCACACAGGAGATCTAAGCTGGAGAGACTCACAGCAGGGCGTGGCACAGAGCTGTGTCTGCAAGGTGAGTAAGAAGCAACCTTCAGGTGCAGCTGTCAATCAGAAGTCAGTGCCGCCAACAGTAGGGATGAAAGTCACTTTCCTGTGCACACACAGGGCACAGCACCGTGGGTGGATACTGGCTACACTGAAGACTCTTCCCCTTTGTCTCCTCAGGGTGAAACAGGCATAAGCCCAGAGTGGAAAGGAAGGGATGAAGCTGTCTTCTTGTTGATACCTTCAACAAGGTGTCTCACTCAGAGTAACGTCTGTGGCTATCTTGAGATTTCTCTCTAGTCTTCAATGCAATTAAAAGAATAATAGTCTCCAGCATGCAGGAAAAAAAATAGACCTAGAGTCTAAAATACTCACAAATGGGATGTGTAAAAGCAGAATAACTGTTGGCAATAAGAAAAAAATTTAAAATAGAATTCTCAATGATAATTGAATAAACAGTGTATAAATAACAGCATAGTCCTACTGATATAACACAGTGACATGCTTAAAATGAGATTTATATAAAGTAGAAAAAATGTCACTTATAGGGTATAAATCCAATGAAAATTTTATTGTAATTTCAGCAGGTCCAGGGACTTAACTCTAAAAATTAGTGACTTATAAGTCAGTGTGGCACGTCTTTCTCTGTCCCGCCAGCCAGCTCCCTAATCTTGAAATGGAGACTTATCATTAATTATGAAAGATTGGCTAATAGCTTAGGCTTATTTCTAACTAGCTCTTATAACTTAATCAACCCATTCCTATTAATCTATGTGCTGCCCTGAGACTTATTTACCTCATCTACTTACCATCCTTCCTGCCTTACTAACTCTTCCCTGTCTGGTTAGTGACTCTGCCTTCTTCTTCCCAACGTCCTCTCTGCCCCCAAAATCCTATCTATTGACCATTTAGCTTCTTATTAAACCAATCATAGTGACATATTCTCACACAGTGTAGAGGATTATCCCACAAGCAGTCAGGGGTAAGTAATGTGTTCTGAGATCAGAAGATTGACACAAATAGGGGTAGACTTATGTGGGGAGAGAGAATAAAAGAGGGGAGGGAAAGAGCAAGAGGGAGGAGGAAGAGAGGGAGACCAGAAGAGGAGATAGTCAATTATTAAAAGGATGGATTAGTGGATATTCACATATAATAAATCAAATGATAATTCAGAAGTAGGCATGGGAGTAAAGTTAGCAAACACTTGTGGAAGTCTTTAGTTTTGTTCCCCTTTTGTTCTAACTTACTACTTCTTTCACTCCTTCCACACTTCCTCTTCTACTCTTATTGCACACAGATGCATATGTGCTACACACACACACACCACACACACACACACCAATGTAGATTCTGTGTATGACAAAAAAAAAAATGTGTGTCTTCCTGAGTCTGGCTTACTTTGCTTAACATAAAGAAAGACCTAGGAGGATATTTTACATCATGTTGCCAGTGAATGCTACATTGTATCTCTGGGAAATTAGCCAGCTGCCTCTTATGAATATATGGTGTAGAAACAGAAGCCTAAATCTGTACTTGCTAATTTATTAACAGTTATTTATCCACTACTATGAAGCAAAGAGTACCTCATGCTGCCCCAAGAGCATCTACTTTTGCTGGCCCGGAGTCCTCTATCACATCTCTGCTCACAAGTCTAGTTAGTTGACATTTCACAACAACATAGTCACACTTACAGTGGTTGGCTTGCCTGACACAGCCCTGTCTAGTAACATGGAGGGACATGTTATCACACAAGAGCAACAAGCCTCAGGAGCTGAGTTCTGAGACTACATCCACACTCATTCCACATTCATGTGTTACACAAGACCAAACAGGATACTGCATACTTAGCAAAAAAGCCAGAGAAAGGAACAGTTGTTTCAGCCTGAAGAAAACCAAAATGTCATGGCCACTGTGTACCAAGCAGGAAGGTTGGCTTGATTACGGGCCAGAAAAAAAAAAAAAGGTGTTAAGAAAGGACAATTAAAACCTGTGAGTAAAGCCTGTGTTTTTTCTGTGCACCATTAGGATTTAGGATTTAAATTTCTAACAACAGTATGTGAGGAGAGGTATTGTCCCTAGGTCATACTGACATATTTGAAGTTAAGCCACTTGTTTGGAGTTTCCCAATGTTCTAGAAAAACGTGGTGTAGAGTCACATGAACCATAAATGGTGAGGGGGGCAATTAAAGCTAGGATGAACCAAAAGTAGGGTTAAAAGTAAATGCAGTAATATGAAATTCGGGGACACTGAAGAACTTATAAGAATTTTAAGTAACATTTTAATCTGAATTTATTTCAATTACAAGTTGCACCATGAATCAAGAATGAAAGATTCTCACACCTGCTTGATTTTATGATACTTTTCAATTATCTGGATGTCATAGATATTAATAATTAGAAGAGTTTCTCTTTGCACTGTAAGTCTACATATTATATCAGAAGCAATTGCTGCCCATGTATAGAATCTTTATTATCAGTTTCTCATGTCGAATGCAAGCATCCCACGATCCACGCCCTGTGTCTGAAAGTTCCCTAGTATGCACATATCATAAGTATGAGCTCAAAGCCCCAGTTTAATTAATGATTGCACACAGAACTGGGAGATTTTCATATGTTGCCTCTTGCCATGTTAAATGTGCATGTTTTCAACACTTTCGTTAAATATTCTATATTGCAGACACTTAGAAACATCTCTAGAATTTAAATCACTGTAAACGGTATTGAGAGAAAACTGTGCCTCCACTATAATTTATTTGGGTATGATTGGATGAAACACGACGCCATTAGGATGAAAATGAGCACAAATAGCATGTTCAGAGGGGTTTTTAATAAAATCACAGGGACCATACTTGGTATTAACATGTAAATTATGTACTGCATGATGAGTCTCCTTAAACTCATAAAGAGAGAAGGATTTAAGGAGATGAAGTATGAATCTTTACCCTTGGAGGGTCCATTAACCCGAAGTTCTCCAACACACATTTATCTGAGATCTCGTCCAATGAGAACTGTCTCTTTCTACGTTTCCAGCTCTGGTTTTCTAGAGGTACAATGCTCACTAAGGACAGATGGGGTTGCTTTGAATCAAGATGGCCTGCGGACCCATTGGCAGCAGTCTGGGCTATAAGAAAATTTCATTTACTGTTTTTCAGTCAACAACAATTCTGTGTTTGAAGACTAGAATTTTTCAAGGGTATTCTAGGGCATGCTGTCCTCCAGTGCACCCACGGGGATGATTTGAAAGTTCAGCACATGCCTGTGAGCTGGGCTGAAGATGACAATGGAGGAATTCACAGTCACAGATCACTTTTGTGGGACGAGTAGTGCACACCTGTGAGCCTAACATGAGCCAGGCTGAGGCAGAGGATTGTGAGTTTCTCAATAGTTTGGGCTGTGTGGATCACGAGTTTACCACCAGTTTGGGCTATATGGATCATGAGTTCGCTACCAGTTTGGGCTGTATATTGAGACCTGGTTGCAAATGATGGGAAAAATGAAAACAAACACTAGACCAGAACAGACGAACCCCAGGACAGTCTACAGCCTCTCGGTGAACATCAGTCCTCCAAAAGCAGCATCGACTGCACTCAGAACTGAAGCCAAGGCAGATTTAGTGGAGGGTGTGTGTAATAATTTATGGGTACAGAGACACACAAGCATGAGCATACATACTAAGGCAAGGCAAACTTCTCAAACACAGGTACCTTGCAGACCTTCCCTGGGTTGTAGAAAACTTCCCTAGGTGGAAGACAGTTTAAAATTCTACTGAATTTTGAAGGGAGACCAAATTATTTTGCCAAATCCAGGTCCCGGGCTTGGGTGTAATCTGAGATGAGAAAACGTTAGATTTAAATTAAAGTATTTTATCAGATTTAATTTTTAGATTTTTGTATATGTGTATTTATATAACCCTTACCCTCTTTTTTCTCTCTTCGGCTTCTCCTATTTCTCCCCCACTTTCTCTCAAATTTATGGTCTCTTTATCTTTAATTATTTTTCATTCACACGCCAATAAATACAACCTGCTGAGTCCATTCAGTGTTGTTGAGATGTATATGATTTTAGCACTGACCAATAAGTACTGAATAATCCATTGGGGTCTCTTCCCTAGAGCAGACTGATTGACTGACCTCTCTCTCTCTCTCTCTCTCTCTCTCTCTCTCTCTCTCTCTCTCTCTCTCTCTCCCCCCCCCCCCCCCCACCTCTCCCTCCTTTTTCTTGTTCTTGTCTCAGTTGAGGGCTGGGCCAGGCGGACTTTACCAGTTTTAGAAGGGCCTCTGTGAGCAGGTGTCACGTGGCTCTCTCTCTCTCTCTCTCTCTCTCTCTCTCTCTCTCTCTCTCTCTCTCTCTCT